>NC_044988.1:57489139-57789139 GCF_008728515.1 Papio anubis
CACAGACATCATACTGTTTCAGCTTACCCAATTCTGACTGAAGAAGTAACGCTGAGCAATCTTTTCATTTCACGGTTGCCAAAATCATGGTGCCCATGTCAGCAGCAGACAAGTGCAGAAGTTTCAATAGAAATTTTAAAAAAATAGGATCAAGATCTTGAAGCATTTCTTCAAAGACTTCTGACAATGAAACATGGCTTTACCAGTAGGATCCTGAAGGCAAAGCATAATCAAAGCAGTGGTTCCCAAGCAGTGCAAGTGGTCCAGTGAAAGCAAAAGTAAACTGGTCAAGAGCAAGGTCATAAAACATTTTTTGAGATGCTCAAGGTATTTTACTTATTGACTTTCTACATGGCCAAAGAACAATAACATCTGCATAGTAGGAGGGTAATATGAGAAAATTTACCAAAGCTTTTTAAAAAAAATTGCCAAAAAGGAATTATTTTCCACCACAACAATGCTCCTGCTCATTCCTCTCAGCAAAAAAGCACAATTTGGGGGGAATTTCTAGGGGAAATCGTTAGGCATCCCCCGCTTAAAGTCCTGATTAGGCTTTTTCTGACTTTTTGTTTGTTTGTTTACTAACCTTAAAAAAATCTGTGAAGTGCACCCATTTTTCTTCAGTTAATTTTTTATATATATATAATATATATATAAAGATTATATTGACCTGGTTAAATTCCAGGACGCTCAGTTCTTTACAGATGAACTAAGTGGCTGGTATCATCACTTACAAAAGTATCTTGACCTTGATAAAACTTACGTTGGAAAGAGGGGTGGAGCAAGATGGCCGAATAGGAACAGCTCCAGTCTTCAGCTCCCAGCACGAGCTACACAGAAGACCGGTGATTTCTGCATTTTCAACTGAGGTACTGGGTTCATCTCACTAGGGAGTGCCGGACAATCGGTGCTGGTCAGCTGTTGCAGCCCCACCAGCGAGAGCTGAAGCAGGGCGAGGCATCGCCTCACCTGGGAAGCCCAATGGGGAAGGGAATCCCTTTTCCTAGCCAGGGGAACTGAGACACACAACACCTGGAAAATCGGGTAACTCCCACCCCAATACTGCGCTTTACCAAGGGCCTTAGAAAACAGGCACACCAGGAGATTATATCCCACACCTGGCCGGGAGGGTCCCATGCCCACAGAGCGTCCCTCATTGCTAGCACAGCAGTCTGCGATCTAACGGCAAGGCAGCAGCGAGGCTGGGGGAGGGGCGCCTGCCATTGCTGAGGCTTAAGTTGGTAAACAAAGCCGCTAGGAAGCTCGAACTGGGTGGAGCTCACAGCAGCTCAAGGAGGCCTGCCTGTCTCTGTAAACTCCACCTCTGGGGACAGGGCACAGCTAAACAACAACAACAACAACAAAAGCAGCAGAAACCTCTGCAGACGCAAACGACTCTGTCTGACAGCTTTGAAGAGAGCAGTGGATCTCCCAACACGGAGGATGAGATCTGAGAACGGACAGACTGCCTGCTCAAGTGGGTCCCTGACCCCTGAGTAGCCTAACTGGGAGACATCCCCCACTAGGGGCAGACTGACACCCCACACCTCACACGGTGGAGTACACCCCTGAGAGGAAGCTTCCAAAGCGAGAATGAGACAGGTACACTTGCTGTTCAGCAATATTCTGTCTTCTGCAGCCTCTGCTGCTGATACCCAGGAAAACAGGGTCTGCAGTGGACCTCAAACAATCTCCAACAGACCTACAGCTGAGGGTCCTGACTGTTAGAAGGAAAACTAACAAACAGGAAGGACACCTACACCAAAACCCCATCAGTACATCACCATCATCAAAGACCAGAGGCAGATAAAACCACAAAGATGGGGAAAAAGCAGGGCAGAAAAGCTGGAAATTCAAAAAATAAGAGCGCATCTCCCCCTGCAAAGGAATGCAGCTCATCGCCAGCAACGGATCAAAGCTGGATGGAGAATGACTTTGACGAGATAAGAGAAGAAGGCTTCAGTCCATCAAACTTCTCAGAGCTAAAGGAGGAATTATGTACCCAGCACAAAGAAACTAAAAATCTTGAAAAAAGAGTGGAAGAATTGATAACTAGAATAATTAAGGCAGAGAAGGCCATAAACGAACTGACAGAGATGAAAACCATGACGCGAGAAATACGTGACAAATGCACAAGCTTCAGTAACCTACTCGATCAACTGGAAGAAAGAGTATCAGCGATTGAGAATCAAATGAATGAAATGAAGCAAGAAGAGAAATCTAAAGAAAAAAGAAGAAAAAGAAATGAACAAAGCCTGCAAGAAGTATGGGATTATGTAAAAAGACCAAATCTACGTCTGATTGGAGTGCCTGAAAGTGAGGGGGAAAATGGAACCAAGTTGGAAAACACTCTTCAGGATATCATCCAGGAGAACTTCCCCAACCTAGTAGAGCAGGCCAACATTCAAATTTAGGAAATACAGAGAATGCCACAAAGATACTCCTCAAGAAGAGCAACTCCAAGACACGTAATTGCCAGATTCACCAAAGTTGAAATGAAGGAAAAAACCTTAAGGGCAGACAGAGAGAAAGGTTGGGTTACACACAAAAGGAAGCCCATTAGACTAACAGCAGATCTCTCGACAGAAACTCTACAAGCCAGAAGAGAGTGGGGGTCAATATTCAACATTCTTAAAGAAAAGAATTTTCAACCCAGAATTTCATATCCAGCCAAACTAAGTTTCATAAGTGAAGGAGAAATAAAATCCTTTACCACTAAGCAAATGCTTAGAGATTCTGTCACCACCAGGCCTGCCTTACAAGAGACCCTGAAGAAAGCACTAAACATGGAAAGGAACAACCGGTACCAGCCATTGCAAAAACATGCCAAAATGTAAAGACTATCGAGGCTAAGAAGAAACTGCATCAACTAATGAGCAAAATAACCAGCTAATATCATAATGGCAGGATCAAGTTCACACATAACAATATTAACCTTAAATGTCAATGGACTAAATGCTCCAATTAAAAGACACAGACTGGCAAACTGGATAAAGAGTCAAGACCCATCAGTCTGCTGTATTCAGGAGACCCATCTCACATGCAAAGACATACACAGGCTCAAAATAAAGGGATAGAGGAAGATCTACCAAGCAAATGGAGAACAAAAAAAAGCAGGGGTTGCAATACTAGTCTCTGATAAAACAGACTTTAACCCTTCAAAGATCAAAAGAGACAAGGAAGGCCATTACATAATGATAAAGGGATCAATTCAACAGGAAGAGCTAACTATCCTAAATATATATGCACCCAATACAGGAGCACCCAGATTCATAAAGCAAGTCCTTAGAGACTTACAAAGAGACTTAGACTCCCATACAATAATAATGGGAGACTTCAACACCCCACTGTCAACATTAGACAGATCAACGAGACAGAAAGTTAACAAGGATATCCAGGAACTGAACTCATCTCTGCAGCAAGCAGACCTAATAGACATCTACAGAACTCTCCACCCCAAATCAACAGAATATACATTCTTCTCAGCACCACATCACACTTATTCCAAAATGGACCACATAATTGGAAGTAAAGCACTCCTCAGCAAATGTACAAGAACAGAAATTATAACAAACTGTCTCTCAGACCACAGTGCAATCAAACTAGAACTCAGGACTAAGAAACTCAATTAAAACCGCTCAACTACATGGAAACTGAATAACCTGCTCCTGAATGACTGGGTACATAACGAAATGAAGGCAGAAATAAAGATGTTCTTTGAAACCAATGAGAACAAAGATAGAATATACCAGAATCTATGGGACACATTTAAAGCAGTGTGTAGAGGGAAATTTATACCACTAAATGCCCACAAGAGAAAGCAGGAAAGATCTAAAATTGACACTCTAACATCACAATTAAAAGAACTAGAGAAGCAAGAGCAAACACATTCGAAAGCTAGCAGAAGGCAAGAAATAACTAAGATCAGAGCAGAAATGAAGGAGATAGAGACACAAAAAACCCTCCAAAAAATCAATGAATCCAGAAGTTGGTTTTTTGAAAAGATCAACAAAATTGATAGACCACTAGCAAAACTAATAAAGAAGAGAGAAGAATCAAATAGATGCAATAAAAAATGATAAAGGGGATATCACCACCAACCCCACAGAAATACAAACTACCATCAGAGAATACTATAAACACCTCTACGCAAGAAAACTAGAAAATCTAGAAGAAATGGATAATTTCCTGGACACTTACACTCTCCCAAGAGTAAACCAGGAAGAAGTTGAATCCCTGAATAGACCAATAGCAGGCTCTGAAATTGAGGCAATAATTAATAGCCTACCAACCAAAAAAGGTCCAGGACCAGATGGATTCACAGCTGAATTCTACCAGAGGTACAAGGAGGAGCTGGTACCATTCCTTCTGAAACTATTCCAATCAACAGAAAAACAGGGAATCCTCCCTAACTCATTTTATGAGGCCAACATCATCCTGATACCAAAGCCTGGCAGAGACACACACAAAAAAGAGAATTTTAGACCAATATCGCTGGTGAACATCGATGCAAAAATTCTCAATAAATTACTGGCAAACCGGATCCAGCAGCACACCAAAAAGCTTATCCACCATGATCAAGTGGGCTTCATCCCTGGGATGCAAGGCTAGTTCAACATAGGCAAATCAATAAGCATAATCCAGCATATAAACAGAACCAAAGACAAAAACCACATGATTATCTCAATAGATGCAGAAAAGGCCTTTGACAAAATTCAACAGCCCTTCATGCTAAAAACGCTCAATAAATTCGGTATTGATGGAACGTATCTCAAAATAATAAGAACTATTTATGACAAACCCACAGCCAATATCATACTGAATGGGCAAAAACTGGAAAAATTCCCTTTGAAAACTGGCACAAGACAGGGATGCCCTCTCTCACCACTCCTATTCAACAAAATGTTGGGAGTTCTGGCTAGGGCAATCAGGCAAGAGAAAAAAATAAAAGGTATTCAGTTAGGAAAAGAAGTCAAATTGTCCCTGTTTGCAGATTACATGATTGTATATTTAGAAAACCCCATTGTCTCAGCCCCAAATCTCCTTAAGTTGATAAGAAACTTCAGCAAAGTCTCAGGATACAAAATTAATGTGCAAAAATCACAAGCATTCTCATACACCAGTAACAGACAAACAGAGAGCCAAATCATGAATGAATTTCCATTCACAATTGTTTCAAAGAGAATAAAATACCTAGGAATCCAAATTACAAGGGATGTAAAGGACCTCTTCAAGGAGAACTACAAACCACTGCTCAGTGAAATAAGAGGACACAAACAAATGGAAGAACATACCATGCTCATGGATAGAAGAATCAATATCGTGGAAATGGCCATAGTGCCCAAGGCCATTTATAGATTCAATGCCATCCCCATCAAGCTACCAATGAGTTTCTTCACAGAATTGGAAACTGCTTTAAAGTTCATATATGGAACCAAAGAGCCTGCATTGCCAAGACAATCCTAAGTCAAAAGAACAAAGCTGGAGGCATCACGCTACCTGACTTCAAACTATACCACAAGGCTACAGCAATCAAAACAGCATGGTACTGGTACCAAAACAGAGATACAGACCAATGGAACAGAATAGAGTCCCTAGCCACCATCCCACAAATCCATAGCCATCTGATCTTTGACAAACCTGGAGAAAAAATACAAGAAATGGGGAAAGGATTCCCTATTAATAAATGGTGCTGGGAAAATTGGCTAGCCATAAATAGAAAAGCTGAAACTGGATCCTTCTACTCCTTATACCTAAAATTAATTCAAGATGGATTAGAGACTTCAAATGTTAGACCTAATACCATAAAAACCCTAGAAGAAAACCTAGGTAATACCATTCAGGACATAGGCATGGGCAAGGACTTCATGTCTAAAACACCAAAAGCAACGGCAGCAAAAGCCAAAATTGACAAATGGGATCTCATTAACCAAAAGAGCTTCTGCACAGCAAAAGAAACTACCATCAGAGCTAACAGGCAACCTACAGAAGGGAGAAAATTTTTGCAATCTACTCCTCTGACAAAGGGCTAATATCCAGAACCTACAAAGAACTCAAACAAATTTACAAGAAAAAAACAAACAACTCAATCAAAATGTGGGCAAAGGATATGAACAGACATTTCTCAAAAGAAGACATTCATACAGCCAACAGGCACAACAATGCTCATCATCACTGGCCATCAGAGAAATGCAAATCAAAACCACAATGAGATACCATCTCACACCAGTTAGAATGGCAATCATTAAAAAGTCAGGAAACAACAGGTGCTGGAGAGGATGTGGAGAAATAGGAACACTTTTACACTGTTGGTGGGATTGTAAACTAGTTCAACCATTATGGAAAACAGTATGGCGATTCCTCAAGGATCTAGAACTAGATGTACCATATGACCCAGCCGTCCCATTACTGGGTGTACACCCAAAGGATTATAAATCATGCTGCTATAAAGACACATGCATGCATATGTTTATTGTGGCACTATTCACAATAGCAAAGACTTGGAATCAACCCAAATGTCCATCAGACTGGATTAAGAAAATGTGGCACATATACACCATGGAATACCATGCAGCCATAAAAAAGGATGAGTTTGTGTCCTTTGTAGGGACATGGATGCAGCTGGAAACCATCATTCTCAGCAAACTATCACAAGAACAGAAAACCAAACACCGCATGTTCTCAGTCATAGGTGGGAACTGAACAATGAGATCACTTGGACTTGGGAAGGGGAACATCACACACCGGGGCCTATCATGAGGAGGGGGGAGAAGGGAGGGATTGCATTGGGAGTTATACCTGATGTAAATGACGAGTTGATGGGTGCTGATGAGTTGATGGGTGCAGCATACCAACATGGCACAAGTATACATATGTAACAAACCTGCACGTTATGCACATGTACCCTAGAACTTAAAGTATAACAATAATAATAATAATAATAAAACTTACGTTGAAAAATAAAATTTATATGATTTGTTTTTACCTTTTTATTTTCCCACAAACTTTATGAAGTTCTCATATGTATTACCTCACTGATAATTAGACATTTTTGTCTTTTAAGCCATAAAATTGAAGCTAATGCCCAACCTGAGTTAACATTCAAGGAAACTGACAGTGGAGTATAAATTGCTAACCCATTTGGCAGACAACTTGCTAAAACTACCAAATATAAAGAGAGAAAAAATGAGAAAATATAAGCAAAGTATAGAGAAATATTATCTAACTTGCTCTCAACTCACTTATTTTTAGGTGAGTTCAGAGCAAGTTAGATATTTACATTTTTTTTTTTCTAAATTTTTATTTAGACTATAAAGTTCACTAAGAAAAAATAAATAATTGTTTATTGGTAATGATCTTTCTACATTTTTTGAGGCAGCCAAAGTGTTCAATTAATATTTATATTTTAAACAAAACACCAATCTTGACTTTACCAGTAGGTGTGACCTACAGCAAACCACTCAAACTTCTGAATTTTATATGAGGCTCAGAACATAATGTGGTGTCTCCCATAGAAAGACTTGTAAAAAATCAAAACAGATAAAAAACTTGCTGTGAGTCAAAGATTTAACTTGGCTTTACTGAATGTGCTTATTTTTTTTTTTAACGAAAAGATATGCAGTCCTTTTTTAAAAAGGTTAACATTGGCCAGGCACGGTGGCTCACACCTGTAATCCCAGTAATTTGGGAGGCCGAGGCAGGCGGATCACGAGGTCAGGAGATCGAGACCATCCTGGCTAATACAGTAAAACCCCATCTCTACTAAAAATACAAAAAAATAGCCAGGCATGGTGGTGGGCGCCTGTAGTCCCAGCTACTTGGGACGCTGAGGCAGGAGAATGGCGTGAACCCGGGAGGCTGAGCTTGCAAGTGAGCCGAGATTGCGCCACTGCACTCCAGCACACCAGCCTGGGTGACAGAGGAAGACTCCCTCTCAAAAAAAAAAAAGTTAACATTGTTAATATTTTATAGTAATTATTATTAACATTATTGAAGACCTCAAACTATCATTACATTTAAAAGTATTTTTCTCATGATATGCAATTAAAGAATACTAATGCATGGGTGCAAAAGTAATACAAGCAGTAAAATCATTTTTCTTGGAAACACACATCACATTTTCAGAACACAGCTGCTTTTCCCCTGTCATATGTTCACAATCACAAACATAAATAAATAATATCAGAAAAGTCCAAAGAATATAACACTCTATGCAAATCTATTCTGGCCAATTGAGTTTTAACTGTATATCACTTATTGTAGGATAGCAAAAATGGAAACTAAATGTGCTAAATTCATTTGTGGCTAAAATTATCCAAATCTAATTACTTGGATTTTAGCTGACTCGGGAGTACTAGAAAAAAACAGAAAAATTTGAGTAGAAATCAGAGGATAAGCTGGGCTATAATGAATGATTTAAGACAGAAAAATAGGATTCAATCATTATTGGAGGAGTGATTTAAATACATCTTTCCTGATAAGAGATTAATACAGAACATATTTTAATAATTTTTTTTCTAACTAATAAACAGACTCCTAAGAAACATATTTATTTTTTGCATAAAAAATGCAAAATATCTAAGGGTTGACTAGCAGAAAAAAGGATACTGACAAAATGCTAAGATTTATCATCACTAATTTTCTAACTGGGCAAGCATGTCTTTGTTCAACAAATTTGTAAGGTAGTGAATATATATGTTATTTTAAAGATAAATTCCTCCATAAAGATGGCATAAAATCCATATCATCTCTATTCAGTTATACTCCCTTTTATCTTGTTTTTAAAAAATGAAATGTAAATAACAACTGCAAACAATATCCTTATTTATTTTCATTCACTGCAAGGGCTGAGAAAAGACTCATCTTTACTCTAAAATGGTAATCAGATTAAATATTTTGGTGCCTAATTTTACTACAATCTCTGTAAAAGAAGTACAGTGAATTTCTTCTTCTCATCCACAAGGTAAATTACAGTATTTGAACTTTATGACAATGTTCAAGAAAAAAAAAAGCAAAAACTTCAATGACAGTCTTGACAAAGCACTAGAATATTGCAAAAAACCAAAATCATCTTTTCCGGAACTAAGTACACTATTTCATTTGCAGCACATCGTTAAGTGGCTGTCATTATTGCTTAAACTGATTTACTTTCATCATTAAAATCTCTACCTATTTACAACAGGAAGGATAATAAATCCTACTGAATATTTTACATAATGCCATGTCAACAGAAGAACATAGTAGGTATTGTCTGATGTTCTCTTAATTTTTGGACATACTATGATATATTAGAAAGGACATGTGCTTTGGAGACATTTAGCAAGCTACCTAAGGTTTACTTCTCATCAAGAAAATGAGAGTAGTATCTCCTTTATAGGATTACTATGAGAAGTATGTAACACAATTATATAAAGTGGTATGGTATCTGGCACAAAGTAGGAACTTCTCATAGGTCAGATTCTCTGGAAGCATTTTGTAATAGTAATTGTTATATAAATGACTGCTGAGGTTGTGCTCTCAGGTAAAACCTATTAGAAGTGAAGGGAGCAGGATAGGGCAGGGGAAACCTAGTCAGATATGTGGGCTCAGTTCAGTTGTTTACTGGTAAATGACTTTCAGGGTGAAGGAAAAAAGAAAAAAGCACCGACTGTTACTATTTGCTCATTTCTATAGTGTAAACATGTATTTCCACCGTAGTCAACTTTATATTATCCACATAATGTCACTGAACACACCTTAAAAGAAATGTTAAGTCAGCTTCAGTGAAAGCTGGCTCCAGCAAATCACTGGATTAGACTGATCCTACCAGGACTTCTGTAATGTGAACATCACAGAGTTATCCCACCTAGAGGCAAAGAGATTGGACTTTAACACACCAGAATCAGTCATTGACTGTGGGACACCCTGGGGGAAAGGCCATAACCTCCAGAGACTCCCACCAGCCAAGAGCAATTTTCAGGAGAAGTGTTCAGCTATAAAATGCTATCGGCCAACATTCTACAGCAGCTGGAAAATAAGTGCTTCTGCTTATTGAAGGCAATTCTGGTGTGGCAGCAATGTCATCTAACACCATGTTCAATAATGACGCTAAGTTAGTTCTTCATGTCTCTAAGTGATTCTTGCAGTCCCAATGTACTTTATTAAGAGTTTGTTCTATCAAATTATAACTAGATGACATTTGAGCTTTCTTCAAAATAAAAGACAGCACTAATGTTTAGTAGTCCAGTATATTTCCCACAAGTGTACTGGAATGAGTTAATTCCTCCTTCTCTCACATCTTTCTAAATATCAGGACCTCAGATCTCTGCATAAAACAAGCAGCAGCAGGTTATCCATTTTACCCCAGAATTTTCACTGTCAACATGAAAATTGCTGACCAAGATCTCCATTGAAATGGCCACAAAACAAACATCAAAAAACTTCCTCTTATTGGTAGAACAGATGTAGAGGGAAAGGGTGGGAGTTCCTTCATTGCTGTTGGTATTTGGGTTCCAAAGAGGTTGACTCACCCTGTGGGCTGTTTTGCATTCATTCATCACTCACTAATTACACTGTATACCTCACTTACCCTCTCATTTGATGGCTGTCAGATCCCAACTAGATGATGGCAACAAACTATGTGAATTTAATGGGCAGTTAGGATTTCAACATTTGGTGATCATTAAAATGGCACCTGTAAAAACCAGCAAATTAGGTAGCAAACGGATATTTTCTGAATCAAGAATCTGTCCACAGAGTGAAGTCAGCAAGGTGGCAGAAGAGGAGGTCCCCAATTCATATCGCCCCCACACAACCAATGATCTGGCAGCCGTTCACAGTCAAAACTGCCTTTGTAGAAGCTTTAGAATCCAGAGAGGACATTGTAGAACCCTGGTGAAGCCCAAGACCAAAAGGAGCCACTTTGAGAAGGCCGGTCCAAGGCCTGGTGGTGGGCTCCCTGAGCATGATTCTGGCTACAGGTCAAAAGCAGCCCCAACCCGGACTCAGCTCCAGATCTACTTCTTGGCCACTGTCCTGAAACCAGCCCCAACTGTCAAGGGACCTGGGAGGAGCCATGTTTGCTCCCTTTTCCCAATGAATGGGCCCACTGAAATAGGTCCTAACTGTAGATCCTGAAGCAGTCCATAACCTGGCTCCAGGCCCACGCTATCCAGACTCTGAATCAGTTCTGCCTACCCAAGGACCTGGTGGGAGACATGCCCATCCATGCCCCAGTAACAGGCCCTCTGACCTCAATCCCTACTGTGCGTCCTAAATAAGTTCTATTACCTGACTGCAGCCCCATTTTACCATAGTCTGGAGTCAGTCCTGCTCATGAAACCCAGTAACATATGTCATTGTCCCTGATAGAGATACCATCCTCAGTCCTGGCTGAGGACCCTGAAGCAACCCTGTGACCTAGTACTACTCCTGCTGCATCATGGTTTGGAGGCAATCCTGCCCATGCAATGGCCAGGGAAAGTCATAGCAATCAGCATTCCCAGTAAGAGCTCACAAAATAGACAAGTGGAATGATCGCATTAAACTAACAAGTCTCTGCATGGCAAAGAAAACAATCAAAAGAGTGAAGTGGCAGTTTATGGAATGGAAGAAATTATTTGCAAACTGTATATGTGATAAAGGCTTAATATTCAAAATATATAAAGAACTCAGCTCAACAGCACACATATGCATGCATGTGCACACACACACAAACACACACACACACCAGTTAAAAATGAGCTATCTGGCTTCACAGATATTTTGCTGAGAAATTGCTTAAAAAAAAAAAAAAACTGGATTGAGTAGAAACTAAAGAGACAATAATAGATATTGACAATAGAAATACTACTGCATATGCAACATAGGTCCATTAATGTAAGAATTGCTATAATAAGTTTCCTAATTGAATCATATTACAAACAGTTGTCATCTTTGAGTTAAGTAGTAATTTCTTTCAACCACTTCAACCACAATCCTAGTTTCCTTGAATAAAATTCTTCTTTTTTTTTTTGGAGACAGTTTCGCTCTGTTGCCCAGGCTGGAGTGCAATGGCGCAGTCTTGGCTCACTGCAACTTCCACTTCCCGGGTTCAAGCAATTCTCCTGCCTCAGCCTCCTGAGTAGCTGGGATTACAAGTACTCCACCTATAATTACACCACCACACCCGGCTAATTTTATATTTTTAGTACAGATGGGGTTTCACCACGTTGGCCAGGCTGGTCTCGAACTCCTCGAACTCCTGACCTCAGGTGATTCCCCCACCTCGGCCTCCCAAAGTGCTTATAGTTCTTTATACTTTGTTTTCAACCATGATAACTTTATGTTTCTATGTATATTTTTAAGAACTACTTGAAAAGAGGTAAACTTGAATCTTAGAAATGCAAGAGGTTGGGCAGGGAATTAGAGGTAGAATGAATGCAAGTGAATACAAGTTGTGCAAATGGGACTGATTGAACCAGGTTGGAGTATTCTACTTTGCCTTTTAGTCCTGTCATGAATTTGTCATAGGTAGAAAAAGCTGTCATACTCATGTATTTTGAAGGAGATTTGAGAAATACCAATATCCAAGGCTTTTCGCTTGGAGACATCCACGTTAGCCAGTCTGTTTCCAGGATCACTGTGAGACCCTGACAGTAGGCTTCAACTCTCAAACGTAAGTTCAACAAATTAAAATAAAAGTGGCATTGAATAACTATATGAAACTACAGAACTACAACACACATATACACATAAAACCCTTAGTAATCATGTTAATTTGAAAAATGAAAAGAATATGTCATTAAAATTTGGGCGATGTAGAACCTAAAATGGGTCTAAGAAAGGTAATTTTATGCTACTGATAAACACACAAACTGTGTAATCATTTTCACTTTATTTGTCGTATTATCTTATTGTTTTATTCTAGTAAATGGTTAAATAAAACTTATGAAGGATACAAATACTACCAACTGTGGTCCAACTCTATTTACCTTCCTTAAAGGGATTTTAGTTAATAATCCTTCTACATGCTATGCTTCTGAATAAAATTTTGCATCCTGACACTAAAAATATACTGTAAGGTGTTAGTTCAAATCTGCACTTCTAAGAATAAAATAGAGCAAAAGAGCTTGGCCATTAAAATCACACAAATGGACTTGAACCAGACCTTAAAACTTATTATGTGTGCAACTTTAATGTTCTAAGCTTTCATTTCCTCATTAATAAAATAAAGTTCATTAGTAGAACTTGCATGATAGAGTTGTTATAAGAACTATATAAGGTATCTAAAGCTGTCTGCACCATAAATGGCATATAAGTGGTCAGTAAAAGTTGTCTCTTACAATATGATTAAATCGTGACTATGAAATGTATGTCTAAAACATACAGAAGTATCATAATCTTCACCTGAAAACTGAGACTTGGATATACACATCAAAAAAAGGTCAATATATATCCTTAATCACTTAGATTTGGCAATAACTTAAACATTGTTGCCAGAAATCCAGAGGTTTACAACAAAATTTTTGGAAATATAAAGATGTTTGAAGCAGCTGGGAATTGGATTTCTTGACTTACAGATGAGCTGAGGCTCAAATATTGCAAGTTCAATACACAGTAAGTCAAACTGTGTGTTGCTCTGAAGTGAGTCATACAAATATTTATAATCAGTAAGTTTGTATGCTGCCAAAATTATATAATAACACTTATTTTAAAATTCCCAGGAGAATTATACATATCCCTGCAAATGCTACATTTTTCAGCAATGAAGTCAGAAAAAATGAATTAAGTAAAAGCTCTCATATTCTTCTAAATCATCTCATTATCCAAGTAGATAAACTTACACCAAAGCAAACATTCACACAGGGGATAAATTTGAAATTATAAAACATTTTGTGTCAATTTTTCCATTTTCAAATTTGCCCCCAATTAAATAAACTAGAAGATAAAAACAGAAAACCCAAAACACAATTGATAGGAGCTTTAAAATATTAGAGAAAAAGAAAATAGTAATAGCAAAGGGATAACATAAAATTTATCAGAAATTAAGAGCAAGACTCTCCAGACAGAAGGAGTCCATATGATCAACAACAAAAGAAAACCCACATGAGCCACAGTGTCATGACATCTCAGAACAGCATCACAGTTACTATTTCACTCCAGCTTCCCTTCTAGCTATTTAGGAGTCAAATGACATTTTGATCCTTGGTTTTATGTGTGATTAATTTTTCCTTTGTGGAGATATTCAGGATCTCTGATAAGCAGAGATTAAGAGAGTATCCTAAATTGTCAAAGTTCAATAAAAAATCTTATTTAATTTTATTGTGAATGTAATTGGTGAGGACAGGGGAGTTTATGCATATTATTTGGAAATACAAAGTAAATATCAGAAGAGAGTTTAAAATGGAAACTTAAGGGTAGAAACTGATGATAGAGGAGGGTCAATGTTTCTATACTACTGTTTTTTAGAAAAAGAAAAATACCTTTCTCTTAAGCAAAACTAACAAATTACAAACTCCACGAAAAGAATAATTTAAAAGAAAACAAATTAAAAATATTCATTAGTTATAATGACATCAATTCATTCCTATAGCAGGAGAAACTAAATACATATGTTCAATAATTTAAACAATTCAAGGAAAACAAATCTCATTGGTTCAATACATTTTGAGACACTTCATAAAGGTAAAACCTCTAATGAAGTAGAGTATACAGTACCTTTTACTCTGAGAGATAAAATGCAAATCACATCGCACCTGCTTGTGCAGATCTTAGTCAAAATAAAAAACATGCACTGATTTCATTTGAGGCATGGGCTCCAATAAGACTAAACAATTCAACTCAATGGTACTTCATGAGGTAATTCATTGTCTTATAAGGCAGAAAGTGAAATGTGTAAGATGGCATCACATTCTAATAAAATGTGTAACATTTCATCAAATATGCTTTTCTAAGCATTTACTAAGATGCAATCATGTAAGTTAAAAAGATCGTAATCTTTTTATTTAGTGTTCTTGAAGATTAAACGGCCTCAGATCTTTTTAAAATCTACATTTTTCTTGTTCACCTGGAGAAAATTTCAAAGGTGACTTTGTCTGCTTGGAAATAAGTCGTAAGATAGAAATGATAGGAAAACACAAAGGAGATGGAGAAAGTGCTGTCATTCATCTCTGTCCATATACTATGACCAAACGGCTTAAGTTCAACACAATACAAATGTTCTGACTGTGGTAGGTCAATCAACAAATATGTAAGTGGCATTAATTTTGTGTCATGTCCTGGGACATAAATGACCTATTCAGTAATAGCCCAGTGTATCTCAAACTTAAAGGTACATACAAATCACCTACAGATCTTGTTAAAATGTACATTTGCATTCAGCAGTCCTGGGGGTAGGTCTTGAGATATGCATTTATAATTCATTTCCAAGCGAAACTCATGCTGCTTCTCCATGGGCCACACTTTAATCAGCAAGCGCTTGCAGTGTACAGTCATTCAATCCCATACAGGACAGAATGGGACAGTTAGGGTTCACAGGACAGGAGAAGGCAACGTAGGCTAAATTCGTAATTTCTCACTAGACTACGCCAGTTTTTAATTTACAACCAATGAAATAGACAACTAGAATCAACCTAAGAACTCATATATATTCCCTAGGACATCACAGAGACATAAGTATTACCTGCTACTTTCTTGCTATACATTTAGATAAACACCAAATGAGCATTAACAATAAACATGTGAACATTCATGGACAAAAGAACACTCCACACACTGACACTAGTTCAAAGCAGTAAAATATCAAAATTAGAGAAGCTAGGAATATTATTTCAAATGTAACTTCCAGCTCAAAATAAACTAAAGAATTATGTTCTATCCTAAGGCTTTAATAAGTTTTTAAATAAACTATTCCTATCCCAAATCCTATTAGTTTAAAAAAAAAAAAATCCTAGATAGTGAAGAGGTAAACCAGACTCTCAGGCTGACAAATTCATTATTAAAAGTCTTAAATAATATACTTTTACAAATCTATATTTCTGATTTAAGACATATGAAGAATGTAAAACAAATTTATATTTTAACATCTTATTATTTCACGTTTTATTCCACAATGCATTCATACCAGTTAACTCCAATACAATAACAATGAACATAAAACTAATAAGACTTAAATATTTATAAAATTCAAAACAAATATTAACCATTTTTCCCTAGAATTAAAGTAGGGTTCTATTATCCTGTGTTCTGTTTCAAATAGGAAAATAAATGAGATACATGTATTGTTCTTGATTAAGAAAAAAATAGCCATATTTAAATAAAATATTTTTAAAGACCCAATTTCTATTTCACACAAAGTCATATTAGCTAAACAACAAAGCTGGAGACATCATGCTACCTGACTTCAAACTGTACTACAAGGCTACAGTAACCAAAACAGCATGGTACTGCTACCAAAACAGATATATAGACCAATGGAACAGAACAGAGGCCTCAGAAACAAAACCACACACCTACATCCATCTGATCTGTGACAAACCTGACAAAATCAAGCAATGGGGAAAGGATTCCCTATTAAATAAATGGTGCTGGGACAACTGACTAGCCATATGCAGAAAACTGAAACTGGACCCCTTCTCTACACCTTATACAAAATTAACTCAAGATGGATTAAACGCTTAAATGTAAAATCTAAAACCATAAAAACCCTAGAAGAAAACCTAGGCAATACCATTCAGGACACAGGCATGGGCAACGACTTCATGACTGAAACACCAAAAGCAATGGTGACAAAAGCCAAAATTTACAAATTAGATCTACTTAAACTAAAGAGCTTCTGCCCAACAAAAGAAACTATCATCAGAGTGAACAGGCAACCTATAGAATGGGAGAAAATTTTTGTAATCTATCCATCTGACAAAGGGCTAATATCCAGAATCTACAAAAACTTAAACAAATTTACAAAAAATAACCCCATCAAAAAGAGGATGAAGGATATGAACAGATAATACTCAAAAGAAGACATTTATGTGGCCAACAAACATGAAAATAAGTTCATCATCACTGCACACCATTTATTAGATAAATGCAAATCAAAACCACAATGAGATACCATCTCATGCCAGTTAGAATGACGATCATTAAAAAGTAAGGAAACAGATGCTGGAGAGGTTGTGGAGAAATAGGAACACTTTTACACTATTTTGGGGAGTGTAAATTAGTTCAATCACTGTGGAAGACAGTGTGGCGATTCCTTAAGGATCTAGAACCAGAGATACCATTTGACCCAGGAATCCCATTACTGGGTATATACCCAGCTGATTATGAATCATTCTACTATAAAGACACATGCACATATATGTTTATTGCAGCAGTATGTACAATAGCAAAGACTTGGAACCAACCCAAATGCCCATCAATGATAGACTGGATAAAGAAAATGTGGCTCATATACACCCTGGAATACTATGCAGCCATAAAAAAGAATGAGTTCATGTCCTTTGCAGGGACATGGATGAAGCTGGAAAACCATCATTCTCAGCAAACTAACACAGGAACAGAAAACCAACCACCACATGTTCTCACTCATAAGTCGGAGTTGAACAGTGAGAACAAATGGACACAGGGAGGGGAATATCACACACCAAGGCTTGACAGGGGCTGGGGTCAAGTGGAGGAAGAGCATTAGGACAAACACCTAATGCATGTGGGGCTTAAAACCTAGATGACGTATTGATAGGTGCAGCAAACTACCATGGCACATGTATACCTATGTAACAAACCTGCACGTTCTGCACATGTATCCCAGAACTCCAAGTAAAATTTAAAATATATATATACATACATATATAAATCATAGTTTAATAACGAATTAAAGATTAGACTAGTTTAGAATAAGTCATTCCCTGACAAAATTTGATAAATCCACAGCTAAGGTGCTAACACAAATATTTATATATTTTATTTGAATATGTGTTACTGTTCAATCTTACTGGTTTTGATTACAGGTGAAATGATGTACAGCTACAGTGAGAACAACCAATAAATATAACACTTACCGACAATTTAACATTGTGTGAAATTTCTTACAGTTAAGTGAAAAAAAATCACTAAAGTGTGGAAAACTAAATGAATGCAGATTAATGTAAAATTAATAAAGTATCTTTAGTACATTTAATGCATACATGCTCATGAACATATGGTTTGTTTTAGAACTAGTAAAACTACTGCCAAAGCTTATTTTGAGATGTTCATTCTAAATGTGGTAACAGAAGGGATTTTTATTCATATTTACTTATAACTAATCAAGCAAAATATAAAAATCAATCTCACCAGCCTTTGAACAAATAAAAAGCATTTATTTGTCTGATTCAATTATTTCTGATTTAAATGGTAAAAGCCAAATATAACATTACTATTAGAAATCTGTTTAAATGAAATTATTTGAGGTACACCATTATTTTTGGAACTACTTTACCCCTTTTGAAAATAATCCCTCCCCTTCTCATCCCATGCCCTTGGGCTCTTTCAATCTATCAATCAATCAACCCCAATCCCCAATTATGTTGCTAATAAATACTTAGGGGGAAAATAGTTTCGAAAGAAAATCATAAGAAAAAAATATATAATTGAGTAACCAGAACAATATGGTTAAGTGTCAGATCCTCTGATTTAAATTATGGCTCTGCCACTAACCAGATGTGTGACCCTGAAAATGTCACTTAGCCTTCCTAGATCTGAGTTTCCCCATCACTACAATAGGGTTCATGTAACATATTATAAATAAAGCCTGTATAGCAGTGTGTGACACACAAAAATAATAAATGTAACCTTATGATGCTAAGTAAGCTTTCTGGGGTACTTATGAAATTAATCTCAATACAAATATTTATAAAATATTTCCTTCATTTAAAAATATGTACATACAAATACATTGATCTTAGATACCATATAAATAGTTCAAGTAGTATCATATGTGCTATTTCTTTTGCAGGTATGTCTATATTCTCAGAATCTTCGTGTTTTCATGATTTATATAAGGCTTAATGGTCATCTAACTGTAGCTTAGACAGTATGGGAAACGGGGAAAGAAAAAACACAGAACTTGGCAATTATGTAAGTGCTTCTTCAAACTTAAAGCTGCTGGAAATAAAAGATTTTGCACTTCTTCTGAGGCAGGAGAACAGGGTCTGGTGGCAAGGAACTTAAGGCTGATTTTCACTGACTTCCTAGAACTGAATCAAAAGGAAAACCTCAACTTTCCACGCCCAAGTAACAAAAGGATCAGAGGCTACTGCCTTTGTACCTGGCCCCACCCCTTTCTGTGTAGCAGATGAAAAAATGGGAAGCACCTTTGATTGGTCCCCTCCCAGAACCAAAACAGACTGGTCATGGGCCTAGTCTTCATTTGCATAGAGGTTTATTTTTGTTACTTCACCTCAGCCTCTGATTGGTCACCTTCCATGACCAATCAGATTGGTCTTGGGCCACTACTTCATTTACACAGGGCATAACCAAGTAACCAACGGGAAACCTCTAGAGTATTTAAACCCCAAAAAATTCTGTAACCAATGCTCTTGAGCCACTTGCTCAAGCATGTTCCCACTCTGTGGCATGTACTTTGAACTCTGTGTTTTCATTGCTTCACTTTTTCATTGCTTTGTTTGTGCATTTTCTCCAATTCTTTGTTGAAAATACCAAGAGACTGGATGACGTGTAGTCAAGACACTCCACTGGTAACATATTTTGGTGAGCCAGCCAGGAGGTAAGCCCAGAGTTTGGTATTTATTTTTCTTTTCTTTTTGTTTTCCCTTTTTCTCTCTGCTCCATAGAGGGGAACTCTTTTCTCTTTTTCTCTTTCCAATTTGGGACCCTCAGTGGACAGCATCTAAGCATGGAGGCTACAGCAGGTTTTTGGCCAGGGCTACTCTGCAGTGAAATGAAAGATTTTCATGTGGAGGCACCTGACCATCATCATCGGGTTTGGGTGAGGGACGTGAGTCCTTTTCCTTTTTTCTTTTTCAGTCTTTCAGCAGCTGTTTCCTAGCAGATCTTTGGTAATTGAGGGCAACTGGTTGGAGCCACTCTCTGGTGTTACCTGAAGGCCACAAAGTGAATGAGGACAACTGCCCTGCATGGAAAGGGGAAGGACTCTTTTCTGTCTTTCCTGGTTATAGTCCCTGATCCCTACATGTGATGTAATTGGCAGTGGCAACTTGTCCACGGTGAACTCACAATGTGTTTCAGGCGAATTAAACCCTCTTTCCTTATGCTAAATTATCCTATAGAGTTAACCATAATGGCAAAAGATAATGTCTCTTAAGCTATTTGACCTCCCTTCTCCTACTCAATCTTTTCAATTGGCTAAATTCAAAGAAACACACCCAATTCCTATGACTAAAGCTCAAGGCTGTCACTCTAGTGGAAGGGGAAGCATGGGAAAGCATGGCTTTATCAAATTATAAGGATGCTATAAGTCAAGATCTTCATCCAGGGACAAAAGAAAAGCTCATAGTAGGCCATTACCTCTGGAGGGAAAACATACAAAGTGGCACCAGTGCCCACTTACGGTAAGAGATGTCTAACACACTAAGATTAGACACCAAAGGGAGACACCCTCGGTGATCCAACTCCAGACCTTAACATCTCCAAAGGGGATGCCCTAGTTGGAGGTTCTGAGGTCTAGTACTAAGCCTTCCTTAGAATTTTCTCTTTCTTGCAGATCACTATGAGAAACATTGCATCTATTCCACCTGACTCCCCACTTGGCTGCATCCTCAACCACTGGAATCAATTTGACCCTGATAACCTAAGGAAGAAACAATTGATATTCTTTTGAAATACTGTTTGTCCCCAATATTATTTGGAATCTGGAGTTTGCTGTTGAATGGGAAATGGGATGCAGTTGCACGTATACAGGCTTTTGTACTGCTTTTCTAATCAGGGTTTGGCCTGGTTAGCATGTAACACTCTCCTTAGGTGCTGTCTGACCCGAATGTTCTTTGGAGTTTAAAAATCAAACTGTCATGGAAACTGCTTTACCCAAAATTTTGGTTCACAGCCTTCATTGGATTACCCGCTGGGACAAGCAAATTATAACCATGTAAAACCAGTGAGCTTGTATTGCTATCTCATGGCTGGAGTGCCAAGGTAAAGGCTATCGGATCTTTCTCTGTGTGTGTGTGTGTGTGTGTGTGTGTGTGTGTATGTCTAGATGTGTTTATTTGCATGTACACTTATTGTTATATGTTGTGTCTACCAAATTGGCTTATAACTAAAAGAGCACTCAATAAGTAAGTATAAGCAATTTTCAAGTTCATGTGAATTAAGTATAACTTTTTACTAAACAAGTTGGCTATAAAAATATTGGTAAAATTTAAAAAGAAATGTCTTCAGAATTGTCAGCATATATTTTTGTCTAGTTTTAATATTTGTCTTTGCTACATACTGTGAGACATCAGTGTTTGGCATAGAAGGTTATAAAGTCATTAAACCAGCAAAAACAAAATCATTTTGGTTTGTGTGCCTTCTTTGACAAATGAGACTAATTTAAAGTTGTTAGCTGAGTCTTCCGAGGTATCAGCAAAAATACCTATGTATTTACTTTTGAGGCTCTTATTTAGATGGGCATGTGATGGTCACTGGCTATTTAAAAAAAAACTGTTAACAAGGAAGTAAGAAACCTTAAATGACAGTGTCTCATATCTGAGTTTTCAAAAGTAATCTAGATAAACTGTTAAAATGAAAGAATGAGTACACGTAAATGGGATAAATGTTTAAAATAATTTCTTTTGTAATTTAAAATCTTAAAAATTATTTTTGATGCTCATTGGCTATCTAGGTCAGTTCCAATTAAGAAAGGGTTATGATATGGGGAAATATGTTTCTAAAAATTGAGGAATTCTTCTCAACTAAAAAATGCTCATATCTGATAGTTCAGAGACTCCTGCTTTTTAGAGCTTCAGTAAAATTTAAGGTTACTAAGGATAAGAACTCTAGTTCATGGTTCTGTATATGAATGTGCCAAAAAAGATGTGTGATTGGTAAGAAAGAAAATGATTTTGTGTAGTTCACAAAAGTTAAATCAAATTATGGACTTTAAAAGGGGGTTATTTATGAAACAAAATAATAAGGAACCAGTAAATAGGGGAAAGAGATGTGAAGAAATACATATGAAGATGTGTTTTTGGCAGGGAAACTTGTAGAGATGGTGGTTTTGTATGAGAAAAAATCTTGTATGGTTAATTCTTATTCTAAAATAAAATGACTGGTTGTTTAAAAAGAGGGATGTTTAGAACAAGTCACAAAGTCCAAGCATGTTGGATATGGTCTTTGTAAGTCATGAAAAGGATTTGTGTAAAAATAATTAGAATGTACTTTTGGTAAAAAGCATAGGAATGTGGAATTCTTACCTAAGTGTAGAGGGTTAACCAATTTAAGTGAGAGGAAAATCTAAAGGTTTGAACAAGTGGTTGAATGTTTCTTAAAAAGTAATTGTAAAAGAAATTCTGTGAGTGAATGCGTTCATGAAAGTTAAAAGAGAAGACGAGCAATTGGACTTTACCCATAAGCCAACTTGCAGAGGATACAAGTTTTTGCTAGCACTAATAAGACACCTTTACTGGATAGGCTGAAGCGTACCCTACCGGAACAGAGACAGCTAATGAAGTTATAATGGTTCTCTTAAAGAAAATAATTCCCTGGTTTGGGATACCCCCAAAGCCTCCAAAGTGATAACAACCTGTTCTTTGTCTCCCAAATAACTCAAGGGGTTGCTAAGGTTCTCAGAATCAAATACTATTTATATTGAGTATGGAGGCCTCAATCCTCCAGAAAAGTGGAAAGAGCTAATCAAACTCTAAAACAGGCAGTAGCAAAGCTATGTCAGGAAACTTGAGTGAACTTGCTGCCCATGGCCCTCTTAAAAATCCATAATACCCCCAAAGGAAAAATTAATATTAGCCCATATGAAATCTTATACAAAATGCCATTTTAAACTAGTGACCTAATTACTGATCCAGACACTCTAATAAAACATCCAACTAACCTGGAACAATTTCAGCAGGCTTTTCAAAATTTTGTAACTCAAAAGCTCCACACACTGGAAACGAAGCAGCAACCCAAAATCAGGCCAGGAGATAAGGTACTTGTTAAAACATGGAAGGAGAGATCAACTGCTGAACAATTACAACCCAGATGGAAGGGACCATTTTCAGTGGCCCATGTCTTCTACAGTCAAAATACTAAGATTAGACAGTTGGACACATCTTTCCAGGGTCAAGCCTGTGATACCTGAAGCCTAAGACCTGGAATCTGAAGCACCAATTAGTCACAACACATGTGAACCTGTGGAAGACCTTAAGTACCTGTTCAAAAGACAGCCAAAAGATAAGTTAATGCCTACCAACTTTCCTTGGTGTCTTTGTTTCATGGTTACTATAATCTGGATAATAGTAGCCATTTTTAAAGTTTTATAACTTAATTGCTTTCTTCTAAATGGATGGAATCATTTCCTTTGTAATAATTAAGCAATGTGTTTTATTTCATTTTTATAACAAGCATTCCTGACAGCATAGGCATCCACCCATGAAGTTTCCATTCTATAGAACACAATAACAGGTAAGTATTTTTGGTGTCATAATGGTTAGCCACAGCCTGTGTACACTGGGACCATGCATACTGGGAATCAGCTTAATTTTACAACAGAGTTTCACTTTTCCCCTCGGGCAATTAATGGATTCTAGGTATTTAAGATCTTTAAATTTAACACAAAGACTGTTAAGTAGGACCAGTCCAGCTTGGGCAAAAGACTGTCAAGTTTGTTTATCTCCATTATCATCCAAATACACTGCCATCCCAATCCCAGCTCTATCTTGGGCTCTTGAAAAAGATACCCTACAATGACAGCACAAGCAGTGAAACTTTTCCACTCCTATCAGAGAAACCATTCTAGAATTGCACCCACACCGAAACCCATTTGGGACCCAGTATCAATGTATACAGAGCTAAAATTCCAAGTACCACTTTGTATCAAGAGAAGCTGACATTTTGGTCAGGCCCTTGGAACCTTGAAAAGTCATCAATGTAACTACACCCTAGAGATTAACCCCCTACATGATCATGTAAGTTATGAAGTTACCCAAACTGTATCATATAAAAAACCAGTATAGTTTTCATGGAAACTATGCCTAGTTAAGGGCACTTTAAAGGATATACAGTCTAAGTACTGTCAAGGTAAGCCCACTAGCTGGGTTCACATTTTCCCTTGGGAAGACTGTACTAATCCTGAGACATCTAGATGCCCTTTGGTTCCCTGGTACAAAAATACCTCTGGGTGGTTGTATTCATTTCCTCTTGCCTAGAGACCATCAAGTTTCAGATGATCATGTGACAAGGTTTCCAGGCAGTTCCAGGTGAAGGCACCACTGCTGGCCATCAAGAAGCTACCCTGTCTCCACTAGACAGAGCATGATGAGAGTCCCTTGATCCCTAGTAGGTAGGGAGTGTGCCACAAGTCGGCACGAAGCAGTTACAGAAGAAAGACCATTGGTCCCTCTGACTCCCATAAAAATCAAAGGGTATCCCATTCCTCAGGGGGAAAATGAGGCAGGAGAATAAGGTCTGGAGGCAGGGAACCTAAGGCTGATTTGTGCTAACTTCCTAGAACTGAATCAAAAGGAAAACCCCAACTTTCCATGCCCAAGTAACAAAAGGATCAGGGGCTACTCCATTTGCAACCACCCACCCCTTTCTGTGTAGCAGATGAAAAATGGAAAGTGCCTCTGATTGGTCCCTTCCAGCAACCAATCAGACATCTGCAGAGGGTTTAACTTTGTAACTTCACTTCAGCCTCTGATTTGTCACCTTCCACAACCAATGAGACTGGTCACAGGTCACTATTCATTTACATCAGGTGTAACCAAGTAAACAGTGGGAAACCTCTAGAGAGTATTTAAGCCCCAGAAAATAAAGTAACCAGCATTCTTGAGTCACTTGCTGGAGCCTGCTCCCACTCTGTGGAGTGTACGTTCATTTCAGCAAATCAGTGCTTTCCTTGCTTCATTCTTTCATTGCTTTGTTTGTGCATTTTGTCCAATGCTCTGTTTAAAATGCCAAAAACCTGGACAACTTGTAGTCAAGACAATCCACCCGTAACACTTGATAGTTCAGATCTTCTCAGAATGGTAAGAACCACCAGTAGTCTAATGCCATATACATTGAATTTCAACAAACATGTATTGATTGAATTTATTGTGGTAAATTATCTAGCAACATGTAAACCCTTTTTTTTTTACTGTTTTTTAAAGAGATGATTTATAAAGAGATGATTTATCTCACTTTGTTGCCCAGGCTGGAGTCAAACTCCTGGGCTCAGGCAATCCTCCTGCCTCAGCTGCCCTAACAGTTGGGACTACAGGCACATACCACCATGCCTGATATAAGTATTTATTATTTCACAAATAGACTATGTCAGTAGCCTCCTACCCGGGGTTTTCTGTCTTTAACTTTTCATCACTCCCATCTATCAGTAATGACATGGCCAAATTCACTTTCTCAAAACACTGATAATTACTGAATAAGCATCTTCTATATCTTCTATTGATAAAGATACAATACTGGTCATATTTTCTATAAAAGCATGTTTAGGCAAAATAAGAATAAATTTTTCTGCATTCATGCTAGAATTAAAAGCAAAGTGGTGGTGGGGCAGGGAGGGACTGGGATGCTATACTACTTTATTTCTCATGTTTTTTTTACTGGTCCATATAGTAATCAATTGATTTCTAAACATAATGTAGGTTGATTATTATCACTAAACACCTTGTTCTTATATATTCTCCTCAGTAAATTAAAGAACCTTGAACATTAGTTCATTTAGTCCTAAAAAGAATTATTAGAAATATGGACACTTAGGGCAAAATAACTTAAGTGACTTGCCTAGTATCACAGAGGAACTTGGTATTATGGTCAGAATTGGAGAATCCTTTCCTGACCCCTAGTCCATCATTTTTTTAAAATGCAAAATTTCAAAGAAACAGTATCCTCCTTAGTAGCTCATGTAACTGACATATTTATTTATTGGCAACAATAGTGAAACATTTGTCAGAAATAGCTCTACATTAACTTCTACTTGCTAAAGAACACTCTAAGAAACTTTCTAATCCATCACTGTCAATCATGCTACCATTGCAACATGAATAGGTGTTTTTGTTTTTTTCAACGAAAGACAGAATTTTTTAGAGCTTATGTGTATTAAGCACATAAAAGCTCCATTCTGTCACCCTATACAATGAGATTTATTTAATGTCCCATCTGCTAAATGTATACAGTATGAAAAGACCTTCCTCTTTCTCTCACTAAAGACACAGACATCTAGAGGGGAAGATGTGTTGCCATTATAAGTAATAATATAAGGCTCTATACTTAATAGCTTTAATCTCTATAGTCTTCCATGCAGGACATAAAATAGGAATGATGAGTTTATTGTTTTCCTTGATAACAATATGGTTTGAGTCAACCTCTAATAATCTAAGAACTAACAATTGTGGCTTACTTATTTCATTAATCTGTCCAAGTTTGTAAAACCAAAGAAAGCTACATAAAATCCTTTGTGTTCCACCTAATATTCTTATTTGACATCAATTTCTCAGTAATAATAAAGTGTATATTCACAGGAGACAGTCAAATAAATATGTCTGATAAAAGTCATAACTGAAGCGGTCCTTGTCAATAATCCCTCACACATTATAATTACTTGCTACTTGAAACTTTTAAAAATAAACATTTCTTTTTATTCAAAGAAATGCTTCCAATTGTCTAAAATTTGAAAAATCACATTTTTTTCACAACTTGGGAAATAATCATCTAAAGATTTTTTAATATTTTGTTGGTTGTATTTTCTGTGTTTATATGAAATCACATATATAATAGCCAGTGACTAACAAAGTTAGCTAGATGAAAGGAGAGATGGATGAGTGGATAGAAAGACTAATCGATGAATTGACAGACACATTTTTTCACTGAACATTGTATCATAAGAATTTCCAATGCCATTAAACATTCTTAGAAAGTTATATCTGATGTTTGTATGATAATCCATTATTCATAGTAATTTAGTCACTCTCTTATTGTATGTTTTATAAAGGTAGTCAATCTGTAAAATATGGTTTATAGCACTGAGGAATATCCCTATTAATATAGTTTCCTTATGTAAATATATGAATTCATATATATATCCTTGAACTTACAATGTCAAAGTATAAATCTTTAAGAGATTTTGATTTATAGCTATATTACCTTCCAGAAATGGTAAATAACATCTTTTCCAATCATGATATAGTTTAACCATAGCCTCATCAACTAAGCTTTTCTTTCTTTATTCTAATCTATCTGTATTTTATAGGTTCTATTTTTTTTTACTGTTTTAGTTTGAACTTTTAAAACTATAGATGAAGGCAAATATATTTATAAGCATATTGTTCTTTTGGATTTGCTTACATTGTCTGCTTTTGGTAAGAACTCTTCATAGCTACCACTGTATATGTACATGGACATAATTCTCATGCATTAATTGTTTCAGTTACTAATTTATTCCCTTTCTACACAAGAAGAGGTAAACCTCATACTCTTTCCCATCATGGGGAAATGAAAGCTTCCTCTCCACTGTAAAAAAAAATAGAGATTGTCAGGCCAGGCGCGGTGGCTCACTCCTGTAATCCCAGCACTTTTGGAGGCCGAAGAAGGCAATTAGGTCAGGAGGTTGAGACCATCCTGGCCAACATGGTGAAACCCCGTCTCTTCTAAAAATACAAAACTTAGCCAGGCATGCTGGCATGCACCTGTAGTCCCAGCTACCTAGGAGGCTGAGGCAGGAGAACTGCTTGAATCCAGGAGGTGGAGCTTGCAGTGAGCCGAGATTGCGCCACTGCACTCCAGCCTGGGTGACACAGTGAGACTCCATCTCAAAAAAAAAAAAAAAATAGAAATTGTCTTCCAAAAAGGTTCCAGTGGAAGCCTACATTTAGACATTTAACTTCTTTTAAAATTCTAAAATGCACATAGCATAAAATTTGCCATCTTGACTAATTTTAAATGTACAAATCAATAGTGTTGTGCAACCAACCTCCAGAATTTTTATCTTGCACAACTGAACCTTACATACCCATTAAACAACTCCCCATTTTCCCCTCCCACTAGCTCCTAGCTACCACCATTCTGCTTTGTTTCTGTTAATTTGACTACACACATCACATAAGTGAGCTCATTTGTGTTTGTCTTTTTGTGACTGACTTATTTCACTTAGCATAATGTCCTCAAGGTTCATCCATATCATAGCCTGCATCAGGAATTCCTTCCTTTATAAGGCTTAGACATCTAACTTTTAAATGTCCCTTGGATGACCCAACATGGCCAGTTCACTACCGAAACAAGTCTCTTCCAATTGTCACAGTTTGAGATGCCTCTCACTTCCCATCCACTCCTTTCCCCATTCTGGCTGACACTTTCTTTCACTAGGAATCATCACTTGTCCCAATTTCAGGTAAAATGCCTAAATCCATTTTTAATCCAAGATGGAAATTTGGGTAGACAAGCAGGCACGGCTTGAATTTTACCATCATTAACAATTGTCAACTTCTTTCTGATAGGATTTTTCCCTTTAGCATACATATTTGCCCAAATTTCCCTAATCTCACAAACTTAAAAAAAATTTCTTTTTTGGAATCTCTCTCTAGCTGCTACCCTCTCTACCTTCTTAACAAATCTACTTGTAAAAATTGAGTTTACAAATGTTATCTATACCTCTTGATCTCCCATGCATTCCTTCTGTATCTGTCATTCCTCAGAAATCATTTCTTCCAAGGTAACCAACATTTTGTTTTGTAAAATCAAATTGATATTTAATCTTTTTATTACCTGATTCTCATGAGCATTTTGGATGTTTGCCTACACTTTTCACCTTAAAATATTTCTTCATCATTGACTCCTGTAGCACTTCTCTCTGCTAATTTTCCTCCTTTCTGGATGGTTCTTCTCAGTTATATCTATGATCACCTAATCTTCCACTTCTTCAATATTGCTGTTTCCCAGGTGTCAATCAACAGGCTGTTTGCCTTATCACCCTGCATAGCCTTATATACTAATGCATAATATAATCCATAACCACAGCTTCATATGTTGTTCAGTTTCAAATTCTCATCTCCATTCCATAAATACAACTGCTTATTTGATACCTATGTCAGCTCACCTGCCTTAAAATCATTTCAAACTCAAATGTGCTGTACTGCATGTCACTTGTAGGAACTCAAAGTTTATTCTGTGAACAAATGAATAAATGAATGATATAGGTATATACAGAGAGAGGTATGTATCCTACAATTCCAATTATTGTATCTCACTAAAATAATCTCTCATTGTCTAGTCCAAGAAAATACATACTAAGTCCAGCCCCCCAAAAAATACATACCAAACCCAAAGATGCAGTACTGTAGTACCTCAATTTCTACTGTCTGAATCTTGTCCTGAGTATTGTTTTATATCATTCCCCTTCCCCTGATGTTTTCGGAAGGGTACTGATGACACTGTAGTCTGAGACTTCCAAACAGTATACCACCACTTAACCATGACTTTAAGTAGGGACTTTTCCCCTTTGGAACTTCAGGTTCATCATCAGTAATTTGCAGACTAGGTTAACTAAGCCTTAATTATTATTCATATTTTTACATTTTATAAATCTTATTTAACAGCTCCCTGCCTGGGTAAAAAAACATCATTTATCACATATATCTTGCTTTAAAGTAAAATAAATCAAAGGTTCAAATAAGGTGTGTGTATAGGGGAGGAGAATGATTTGTAAGTAAAATCACATTACTACTGCTCTAGGTAAACTTCAGCCACAGGGTCCAAAGGGACAAGATATTTCTTCGAGTAACTTGATGACAAGTGTCAGGTATCTTTTACCCTCCAAAATAAGTGTTGTTTCTTTTGAATTTGTTCTACAATATAACAAAACAGTTAAGGGCATGGGCTCAAATTTGGCCTGCAATTTGCCTGAGGATCTTTTCAGAGTGAAGGCTGAGGTTCTAAATTTTCATCAATCTCCCTCTAACAGTGGGATGAGATACTCCTGGTTTGAAAATGGCATTTTTAGTGGTAAGGTTCTAGAACCAAATGGCAGGCTCCCTTCCGGTGTTCTCAATGTATTAGTTATATGATATGAGGAAAGGTATTGAAACTATCTGCATCTCAATTTTCTGATCTGTAAAATGGAGAAAATAAAAATATAGGACTAATAGGACTGTTACGAAGATAAAATTATGTAATCATGTAAAGTGTTTCAATCAGTTCCTGGGAAAGAATACATTCTTGGTAAATGTAATACTATTTAGCACTGGGTGAAGTTTCTCTTTTTTTATGAATCTAGTTCCTGGCTCTAATTCTATAGTTTGCCTATCAAAGTCAATTATGGATTATACTATGCTGCTTTGCAAGCACAGTCTTGTTCTGCTGCAGTCTCAATCAAACGACACTATAAGAAAATAAAACTCTTCCAAAATTGGAACCTATATATACTCATAGTAATGTGGTAATAGGTTTAATGTATGATTAACACAGTAAATATGATAAATCTGCCTAAATTACACAATTACTTTGCTCAAAAATCTTTTAAAGTTCCCTTCTTCTTTTTCATTGAAAAAAATCCCAGACAACCTGGCCAGACACTTAGACCCCAAAGTACATTCCTGACCTTGCCTCCGACATTGCCCTTTACTCACTATATAGTTAAACAGATATATACTCACAATATAGTTAAACAGAACCACTTGCAGGTTCACACACTCATCCCATGGTTTCCTATATAGTTATTGACTAAAGAGCATATATGTTTTGTTCTTTTTTTTTTTTTTGCTTTTTTTAATTTTTTTATTTTTTATTATTATTATACTTTAAGTTCTAGGGTACATGTGCATAACGTGCAGGTTTGTTACATATGTATACTTGTGCCATGTTGCTGTGCTGCACCCATCAACTCGTCAGCACCCATCAACTCGTCATTTACATCAGGTATAACTCCCAATGCAATCCCTCCCCCCTCCCCCCTCCCCATGATAGGCCCCGGTGTGTGATGTTCCCCTTCCCGAGTCCAAGTGATTTCATTGTTCAGTTCCCACCTATGAGTGAGAACATGCGGTGTTTGGTTTTCTGTTCTTGTGATAGTTTGCTAAGAATGATGGTTTCCAGCTGCATCCATGTCCCTACAAGGACACAAACTCATCCTTTGTTATGGCTGCATAGTATTCCATGGTGTATATGTGCCACATTTTCTTAATCCAGTCTGTCACTGATGGACATTTGGGTTGATTCCAAGTCTTTGCTATTGTGAATAGTGCCACAATAAACATACGTGTGCATGTGTCTTTATAGCAGCATGATTTATAATCCTTTGGGTATATATCCAGTAATGGGATGGCTGGGTCATATGGTAATATGTTTTGTTCTTATTTAACATTTTTACTTTACTTTTCTATATTTGACACACATTTATTTATCAAATACTGTGTATGAGGTAGTCATTCCAGCACTCTACTCTATCATGAAACCCAGGTAAGTACATAGCATATTAGCAGTAGCCATCAGTCATTTGTATGATGCTTTAAAATTTAAAAGCTTTCTGAAGTATGATATGTACCCCTATGAGGTAGGCATCATTACCTCCATTTTGCACAGGAACAGTGTAAGCCTCAGTGTGAATAAATAATTCAATATCATATAAACTTTGCAATAGCACAACTAACGCATCATATAATTCTCTTTGATGTTGTTTAGAAAATCCAAAATAACTACACAAGTTCTGTGGTAGACAGCTTGTAAGATGGCCACCATGATCTCCAACTATTATTTACACTCTTGAATAATCCCCTCCTGAGTATGGAAAGGACATGGTGACTTGCTAATAACAAATAGAATATGGCAAAATAATGGATATAACTTCCAGGATTAAGTAACTAAATACTGTGATTTCTGACTTGCTTGCACATTCTTTTGCTCACTCACTTGTTGAATTTAACAAAGTCAGCTGCTATTATGTGAGCAGCCTTTATGGAGACGTTTGTAAGGCAAGAAACTAAGGGTAGCCTCCAGTCAACATCAAGAAAGAGACTTGGATCCTCAGCTCAACAGCCCATGAAGAACCGAATCCATCCAACAACCAGTGAGCTTGGAAGCAGATCATTCCCTAGACAAGCTTTGAGATGTCTGAAGCCCTAGTCTAATACCTTGAGTACAGTTTTGTGATAAAAACTGCAGCTAAATGACCCAGATGTGGCATGCCCAGGTTCCTAGCCTGTGGAAATTCTGAGAGAGTAAGCATAATTATTGTAAACCACTTTGTTTTGTGGTAATTTGTAATGTAGCAATAAATAATACAAGATTTAAATATTAATTTTTTTTTGGTTACAGACAATGCTATATGAGGTTATTTTCTACTTTGTTACACTTAAGATAATTAGAAAATTGAAATCTGGATAGGAAGATGGCAAAATATGAAGTCCTAGACTGTTGTTACCCAATGAAGACACCAATTCAACAATAATATATGGACCAATTCCCTTTGGAAAAATATTCAGAAGCCAGTTAAAAGGCTCTTGAACCCCATGAAAGTACAAAACCAGATGCATCAAAACCAGTAGGTAAATTGGTGGTGCTTATTAGTCAGAGTTCATCCCCCTTCACATCACAGTACTACTGGAAGGAAACTCCCAAGTCCTAGCTTCTATATCAGGAGGGAAAGAGATGGAACATGTGTTTAAAATTCTGGCTTCTAAGGTGGCTGCCCAAGGAAATAGTTTCTGTCTTGCCTGTGTGAGAAAGCTGATTAGATATGGCCTGGGGGACCACTGAGAACAAAAAGGCTGAGCAGTTGGCATCAGATGCAGAGAACCTGCAGAGCCACAGACAGACAGCAGAGGGAGCAAGAGATTATGAGTTGTTGAAAAAAGAAACTGGCAAAAATCTCTATTGAAATTTACATGCAAAAGTCTAGAAAACATGCATCCACTGAAAAGGTTTGGGAGGCCCTCAGAATCTCTAGTGTGCCTCTTGGGGAAGGTCTTTCCTGTAGGAAGACAAGTTTGTAAAGACTAGAAGACTTGGCTATGTTTTAAAATGTATAGAATTCAACACAAAGTAACATGTCACACAAAGAAACCAGGAAACATTAACTAATGGAACAAAATACATCTCTAGATTTTAACCTTCAAAAATGGGCATGTATGAATTATCTAACAAAAGATTCAAAATAACTATCATAAAGACTCAGGAGCTCACGAAAAATGATATAAGAACAAAATGAGAATACCAACAGGGGTAAGAAATATTAAAAAGAACCAAATTTTGGAGCTGAAGAATAAAATACCTGAATTTAAAAACTCAACAGAGGGACTTAATAGCAGATTGGATCAAGCAGAAGAAAGAAGCAGTGAACTCAAAGATGGGTCATTTGAAGTTATTTAAAGGAGCAAAAAGAAATAAAAAAATGAAGAGATCATAAGGAACATATGAAAAACCATCAACCATACAAATGTATATACTATGGAAGTCTCAGAAAGAGAAGAGAAAGGGAAAGAAAATTTATTTAAAGAAATAATGGGCAAAATTACCCAAGTCTGGGGAAGGAAACAGACATCAGAATCAAGAAGCCCAATGGACCCTATCTAGAATGAAAGTAAAGAAGACCACATCATGTCAAATTATAATCAAATTCCAATAAAAGATAAAGTGAGAATTTTGAAAGCAGGCAGGGAAAATTGACTCTTCACATACAAGGGAGGCTCCATAATAATTTTAGCAGAATTATCAGCAGAAACCATGGAGGCCAAAGGTAGTAAAATGATATTCAAAGTATTAGACGAAAAAAAGAACCTGCCAATGGAAAATACTATACACCAGAAATTGGTCCTTCAAAAATGAAAGTGAAATAAAGACGTTCCCAGAAAAACATCGGGGAATGTCTGTTGAAGAAGTTCATCACCACTGGTTTTGCCTTACAAGACATAATAAAAGGAGTCCTTCATGTTGAAATGAAAGGATGCTAGGTAGCAACCCAAAAATATTTAAAGTATAGATTGCCAGCAAAGGTAAATATTTAGACAAACACAGAATCCTGTAATAGTATGTAAATAACTTTTAACACTGGTATCAAATTTAAAGACAAAAGTATTTAAAAAATGCTAATGGACACACCCTATACAAATATGTAATTTGTGCTATCAATAACATGAAGGGGGCTGAAACAAAAGAGAAGTGATTGTATGTGATTGAAGTTAAATTGTATCAGCTTAAAACAGTTATAACTACAAGATGTTTTAGAAAGCCTAATGGTAACTACAAAGAAAATACAAAGAAAATACTACAGAGGATACACAAAAGAAAAAATAAGAAAGGAATCAAAGCATATGACTAGAAAAATAATCAACAAAACGAAAAGGAAGACAGCAAGAGAGGAAAAAGGGGAAAAAACAGAGGGAAAAGACAAAAAACAACAAAAGGGCAAGAATAAGTGTTTCCCTGTCAGTAATTACTTGAAATATAAATTGATTTTAAAATCCAATAAAAACATATATAGAGAGAGTAGGTGAATGGATGAAAAATAAGTCCTAACAATATGCTGTCTACAGATAATCTCTTTAGATTTAAGGACACACAAAGGCTGTAAGAAGATGTTCCATACAAATGTTAACAAAAATAGGACACGTGTGACCTTGCTTATATCAGACAAAATAGATTTTAGGTAAAAAGATAAACTGTCACAGGAAACAAACAGATTATACCATGACAAAAAAAAAAAAAAAGCCAATTCATAAGGAGCTATAAATATACAACAATAATAAATGTATATTCACTCACGAGAAGAGCAACCAAATATATGAGGCAATTATTGTCAGAACTGAAGGAGGAAAAGATGACAAATAATAATAATAGTATATTTTAGTAACTAACTTTCAATAATGAATGGAAAAACCAGATAGAAAATCAGTGAGAAAACAGAATACCTGAACAACACTCTAGACCAAACGAACCTAAGAAACATATACAGAATATTACACCCAACAGTAGCAGAATACACATTTTTCTCAAGAGCACATGGAACATTCTCCAGGATAGATGATATGTTAGGCCACAAAGCAAAACATAAAAAGTTCAGAAAGGTTGAAATCATACCAAGTTTCTTTTTCAAATACAGTAGAATAAAACTAAAAATCAATAGCAGAAGGAATACAGAAAAATTCAAAAATTTGTAGAAATTAGACAATATACTTCTGAACCACAGGTTATGAAAAAACAAAAGGTAAACTTAAAAATATATTGAGACAAAACAAAAACAAAATATCAAAACTTATAGGATGCAACAAAACCAGAACTAAGAAAGTTTACATTGAGAAGTTTTTATTAAATTCCCACATTTAAAAAGAAGAACCCTAAATAAACAATCTATCTTTATACCTTAAAAAACTTGAAAAACTAATTCAGCTGAAAATTAGCAGGAAAAAAGGTAACAAATATTAAAGCAGAAATAAATGCAATATAGAATCTAAAAATAGTAGTAACAATAAAAGACACTAAGATCAACAACTAAGAATGAACAGAAATTGCCTCAACATAATAAACACCATATATGAAAATCCCACAGCTAACATCATACTCAGAAGTAGTAAACAACTGGAAACATTTCCTCTAAGATTAGGAGCAGGGCAAGAATGTCCACTCACCATTTTTATTCAGCATAGTACTAAAGTCCTAGCCAAAGCTATTTAAAAAAATAAAGAAAAAGGAAAGAAAATAAAAAGCATCCATTGAGACAGGAATAAGTGAAAATGTCTCTATTCATAGATGACATGATGTATGTAGAAAATCCTAAAGATTCTATACACACACAAAACTGGTATAACTAACAAATTCAGCAAAGTGGCAGGATACAAATTAACATAAAAAAATCAGTGGAATTTTAATTCCCTAATAATGAGTAATCCAAAAAGTAAACTAAGAAAACAATCCCATTTATAGTAGTAAGAAAAAAATAAAATATTTAGGAATAAACTTAACCAAAGAATCTAAAGACTTGTACACTGAAAACTACAAAAATTTTATGAAATACATTTAAAAACATACCAATAAATGGAAGTCTTTTCATGGTGTGCCACAAATACCAAGTCTAGTGTTCATGGATAGGAAGACTTACTATTGTTACTGTTGTCCATTTTACACAAGATCATCTACAGATTCCATACAATCCCTATCAAAATTCCAATTGCATTTTTTTGCAAAACTGGAAAAACAATTCTACAATTCACATTGAACCAGAAAGATTCCAAATAATAAAAACAATCCTGTAAAGGAAGAATAAAGCTGGAAGCCTAACACTTTCTGACTTCAAAACATATTACAAAGCTACAATAATCAAAACAGTATGCACTGGTGAAAAAACAGATACACAGGCAATTGGGACAGATTAGAGAGCCCAGAAATAAATTTACACATATATAATGAAATAATCTTAGACAAAGGTGCCAAGAATACACATAGGGAAAGGATAGTCTCTTGTAGATATGTTATTGAGAAAACTGAATATCTGCAAATGAAAGAATGAAAGCCTTTCCTAGAATACACATAAAAAATCAACTCAAAATGATTAAAGACTTAAATGTTATATCTGAAACCTTAAAACTCCTAAGAGAAAACAAAACAGTTCCTTGACATTGATCTTGGCAATAAGATAAGAAAAGCACAGACAACAAAAGCAAAAATAGACAAGTGAGACTACATCAAACTAAAAAGGTTTCTGCATAGCAAAGGAAACAATCAACAGAGTGAAACAGCAACACACAGAATGGGAAAAATATTTACAAACCATATATCTCATAAAGGATTAATATCCAAATATATAAGGAGCTCTAACTCAATAGTAAAAAATCAAATAACCAAATTTTGTAAATGAGCAAGTGGCTTTAATATATCTTTCTCCAAAGAAGACATACAAATGGCCAACATGTATATTAAAAGATGCTCAACATCAACAATCATCAGGAAAACGCAGATCAAAAATTTCCATGAGATGCCACCTCACACCTCTTAGGAATGTCATCATCAAAAACAAACAAACAAAAATACCCAAAGCCAGAAAATACCAAATGTTGGCGAGAATGTGGAAAAATTGAATTGGAACACGTTACAATTTCTTCCCTTGGTATAAGCGTAAACTGGTGCAGCTGCTATGAAAAACAGTGTAGTTGCCTCAGAAAAACTTTACAAAGAACTATCATATGATCCATTAATTTCATTTCTGAGTATCTCCAAAAAAACCTGAAAATTATTTCAAAGAAGTATTAGCATTCCCATGTACATTGTGGCATTACTCACAATAGCTAAGAGGTGGGAACAATCTAAATGCTGATATATTGATGAATGGATAAAGAAAATGTGATATATGCATACAAAGGATTATTATTCAGCTTTATTAAAAAAGCAACCCTATCATATGCTTCAACATGGATAACTGTGAGGACATTACACTAAGTGAATGAAGCTACTCACAAAAGAACAAAAACCACATGGTTCCACTTATATAAAGTTCCTAAAGTGGCCAAACTCACAGAAGCAGAAAGTAGAATAAATAGTGGTCTCCAAAGGCTGGAGGTATAGGAAAATGGGAAATTGCTGTGCCAAGGGTATAGAGTTTCAGCTATGGAAAATGAAATTTCTACAGATCTGCTGTACAACCATGAGCATATGGTTCACAATACCAAACTGCGCATTTAAACGTTTTTGAACAAGGTAGATGTTATTTAATGTTCCCCACCATTAAAAATAGAGAAATTGAAATCAAAAGTACATATATGTAGATGAACAAATGGATGGTTAAGTAATTTCTGAATTGTTTAAGAGTATTTTTTGGTAATAAGTTCTTCATATACATAATTCCATAGAAATTATGAAAGAAAATTCAACTTAAGGTTAAGTAATAAGTTTTTTTTTTTTCCAACTTTTATTTTAAGATTGGGGTACATGTACAGGTTTGTTACATAGGTAAAAGTGTGCCATGGTGGTTTGCTGAACAGATCGTCCCATCACCTAGGTATTATGCCCAGCATCAATTAGCTATTCTCCCTGATGCTCCCTTCTTCTCCCACCCTACTCTCTGACAGGCCCCAGTATGTAGTGTTCCCTCTGCAACGTGTCCATGTATTCTCAACATTCAGCTCCCACTTACAAGGGAGAACATGCAGTATTTGGTTTTCTGTTCTACATTAGTTTGCTGAGAATAATGGCTTCCAAATCCATCCACATTCCTGCAAAGGACACGATCTCACTTCTTTTTATGGCTGCATAGTATTCCATGGGGTATACGTACCACGTTTTCTTTATCCAGTCTATCATTGATGGGCATTTATGTTGATTCCATGTCTTTGCTCTTGTGAATAGTGCTGCAATGATCATATGTGTGAATACATCTTTATAATACAATAATTTATATTCACAACAATGGGATATACACAATAATGGGATTGCTGTGTCAAATGGTATGTCTGACCCTAGGTCTCTGAGGAATCATCACACTGTCTTCCACAATGGTTGAACTAATTCACACTCCCATTAGCAGTGTAAAGGTGTTCCTTTTTCTCCACAACCTTACTAGTATCTGTTGTTTTTTTGACTTTTTAATAATAGCCATTCTAACTAACATGAGATGATATCCCATTGTAATTTTGATTTGCATTTCTCTAATGATCAGTGATGTTGGGCTTTATTTCATAGGTTTTTTGGTCACATTTATGTCTTTTTTTGACAAGTGTCTATTCATGTCCTTTGCCCACTTTTTAATGGGGTTGTTTTTTCTTGTAAACTTGTTTAAGTAGCTTGTACCTGCTGGATGTTAGATCTTTGTCAGATGGATAGATTGCAAAAACTTTCTCCCATTCCGTAGGATGTCTGTTCACTCTGATGTTGTTTACTTTGTGGTGCAGAAGCTCTTTAGTTTAATTAGATCCCATTCATCAGTTTTTGCTTTCATTGCAATTGTTTTTCGTGTCTTTGTCATGAAATCTTTGTCCGTGCCCGTGTCCTGAATTTTATTGCCTAGATTTTCTTCCAGGCTTTTTATAGTTTGGGTTTCACATTAAAGTATTTAATGCATCTTAAGCTGATTTTTGTATATGGTATGAGGAAGAGGTCCAGTTTCAGTTTTCTGCATATGGCTATCCAGTTATCCCAGCACCATTTATTAAATAGGGAATCCTTTCCCCATTGCTTGTTTTGGTCATATTTGTTTAATAGCAGATGGTTGCAGGTGTACAGTATTATTTCTGGGCTGTCTACTCTGTTCCATTGGTTCGTATGTTTGTTCTCTTACCAGTACCATGCTGTTTTGGTTACTATAGCCTTGTAGTAGAGTTTGAAGTCGGGTAGCATAATGCCTCCAACTTTGTTATTTTTGCTTAGGATTGTCGTGACTCCTTTTTGGTTCTACATAAGTTTTAAAACAGTTTTTTCTAATTCTGTATAGAATGTCAGTGGAAGTTTAATAGGGAATAGCAATGAAGCTATAAATTACTTTGGGCAGTATGGCCATTTTCACAATATTGATTCTTCCTATCTATGAATTTAAAATTTAATCAGTTAAGGTAACTACTTGCAAACAGAACATATGGAATCTGGTTAATAAAATATATATGTGTGTGTATATATATATTGCAAGTATATTAGAGATGTGTAGTTTAACTCATGGATATGCTGCAGCTTGAGAACCAGTGGAGTAACAGCCTGGTCCAAGGCAGCTCTGGAAGATGGGAGTAAAACCAAGAAGGAAGCAAAACCATAGCAGTAACTTCAGAGCCAGAGTGGTCCACTCAGAATTCACTGTCTTCATCACCACTACTGTGGGTGACTCCTCTCTTCCTCATATCACCAATTAAAGAAACTAAGTCCTACAACAGCACAGCTGACTGATTGAGCTTGTCTCAAGTGCCCCTTTATGTAGTGTGGAGAGATAATATGACTGACTAGTTTCCAGTAGTTAGTCATCAGGATTTACTCTCCCACCAAGATACTAATAAAAAGGGGAAATTAAAAATTGGGCAGGCAAAAAACATCTGTAAGTACGTAACGCATTGAAAATTACTGTGGCTTTTTTGGCTGCAGGCATCTAGTTTTTATTGCTTTTTTTCATTTTTTAAAAGAAGGCTTACCATGTTTTGGATACTGATATTTCACTATCTGCTTTGTTTTGGATGTGTTTATAACAGAAAGAAAAGTATACTATTGGATATTTTCTTTGAGGTTTTTGGTTCCTATGTCAGAATAGTTCGTTTAGTTTTATTTCTTTAATTTTATGGGTATTTCTAAATAATTTACACGAAGTAGAGGTGAAGCTCTAGCAGCTGTTTTTCAGAGCAATAAATCATCCTAAGAATCCCCTACATGTAATTATAACTTCATATTGTGCAAATGTCATTAGTCATGCATTTTGATTGTTCTAGGCACACATTATGGTGATCCAGGTGTGGAGACGGAAGTCCATCTGGCCAATTATATTTGTTCTTACTAGAGATAGTTTGTTTCTCCTTCTGTCTATATTTGAATAGGAAATATATTAAACCAGGTCCAAGAGGCTATGATAGCTCTATAGTTCTTCCAAACAAAGGCAGAAAAAAATAATGTTTTTTTTTCCTTTGGTGGCCATTTTCTAACACATTATTTTATCAATAACATAATTATAAGAGAAAAAATTCAAACTACCCAGATTTGTAGTCCATTTAAAAAAAATTGTAAATGCTATATTCATGATAGTTATCTGACTCTGTACAATTGAAATGATAAATCTTAGCTTAAGCCAAACAATCAACCAAAATATATTCTCATGACATAGAAACAATTTTCCCAACTAAATTTAAATAATGTAGATATTTCAAAACCTATTTTTTCAGTGTGATAAGTCATGAGTTGTTTAATTTAATATAAAGAGTAAGCATATGAAAGTGTAATGTAAATTCCATGAACATTAGGTTTTGTTTTTGTTTTCTATTTCATTTGAATAGTAAGTTTCTTCATGTTAAACCACAATGAAGAATATATTTTAAATAATCATACATTATAGAAAAATATCTCTATATAAACACACACAAAGATATGTATTTATGTTAGGTGTGTGTGCATGTAAGTTATATATGTGTATGTATATTATAATTCAGAACATCTCAGTTCTTTTTACTGAAACCATTACAAGTTAAAGCCATCTGCATGCACACACACATACACTGGTAAGTGAACAAATATTAAACTAGTGCCTGTAAAGGTCAGTTACCAATTTTTTATACTTCTTACTGGTAAGGTATAAAAAAATGAACAATAAAGCTGCCTAGTAGAGTATCAATTGGATGTGAATTTAAACCACAGCTAACCATCCTGGCCAACATGGTGAAACCCTGTCTCTACTAAAAATACAAAAATTAGCTGAGCGTGGTGGTAGGCACTTTTAATCCCGGCTACTCGGGAGGCTGAGGCAGGCGAATCACTTGAACCGGAGGTGGAGGTTGCAGTGAGTTGAGATTGCACCACTGCACTCCAGTCTAGACTCCATCTCAAAAAAGAAAAAAAAAAACAGCTAAGACTTCTGTGGACCTTAATAACTACCAAATAGGTTGGTGCAAAAGAAGTTATTGCTTCTTTTGCCCACAATTACTTTTGCACCAACCTAATACTAACACGAACATAATCATTAAGTGTTGTTGCAAGACTATATCAACCTATTCATTCAATAATTATTATAGGAAACCAGCTATTTAGCATCTGAAGACACCATGTAAGAAACTACTGAGATTTTAAATATCTGTTTTAAAAGAAAAATAGTGGCAGAAGTAAGGGAAAGGAATATATTTGTTTATTATAACTCTACTAAGTTAGGGAAGAAAATGTTTATCTCATTAATACATCCTTCAATTGTGTTTCGTAAGTTACCAGGACTTTATAATGGACTGTCAAAGTGGGGTAATTCTGAACCAAAGACAAAAGTAGCAGAAAACTTGGACTCTCCAGAAATAAGGTAATTCTTCAAATATTGGCATTTTAAATGGAGAAATACACAAAACAACTCTAAAACACTGCATACCTTTTAAAATATTTCTTAAGATTACAAACTCCACTGAAAATGTATCAATGATTTCAAATTATAATCTGCATCAACACAATAATTAGATTTTTTGTTAAAAAAATAGGATAACTTTCATGTTAAACATGCATCTGAATATTTGCTGTAGTTATCACCTCAATCCAGAAAATGAAACAGAACTGACAATGAGAATTGTAAAGCATGTACACATCTGAAATACACATTTTTTACTATATTTCCCAAATTAAATGTTTTTTCATATTGCATATTTAGTATTAAATGTTTTTAAGAAAGAAAATAAAAATATAAAATAAATGGTGCTTTAAAAAGAAGATAACAGAATATCAGCTACACACCATCAAAGCAACCTGTGAGACATTTGGATATAATAAATATTTGTGATTCAAATATCTGTGTCACTATATAGTACAGGATTTATGATTCTTGTTTTGTAAAAATGTTAATTCATAAAGTATCTGTGATTGAAACTGACCCGCTTTAATTTACTGTATATTTATTAATCTCCAAGCTTAATTAGCACACAAATTTAGGGAAAGCACTTTCCTTTTGTTTCACTTTCACCAAGATTTCTGAGTAATCTATATGCAAGATGCATCACAAAAAGCAATGAGCTTTGATAATTTCAGACCTATTTATGCTCACATACTCCAGAATCAATGCCTATACATTTTTTTAATACAAGCTTTTGAGTCACAGTATAGCTTGATAGAAATCAGTAATTATCTTCCAAATATATCCAAAGTCTCATAAACATACCCATCATATTCTGAAACTAGTTTGATAAATGTGATATTTAGAATATTAAAATGTCCAGATCACATTTATTTCTGAGGACAAGCCATAAATTTCCTACAGCTATATTGTTCATTACTTGGTTTATAACTGAACAGCTCACAGTTCTTTTTATTGAAACCACTACAAATTAAAACCATCTGCAAACTAAATGAATGTACAGAAGATTCCAGTAAACAAAATAAGGTATTTAATAAAGCTGATTATCCCTATAATTCCTTAGTGATTCACTGGCCAATCTCCAACAAACATTTCTAAATATTATGTATAGTGATAGCAAAATTATATTTTACAAAAATACTTATTTAATCTGATGTTATATCTGAAGAGTAGCCAATTTTGTAATAATAATTTTTTACATTTTACAGCAAACATTTTTATTCTCTGTTAATTTGGACTATTCCTTACATTTCAATTCCAAGATGAAAAACTAATGAAACAAGGAGCATAGAAACACATTTAATCACATTTAAACACACTTAATCATAAACATAAGTACACTGACATTCATTCTACTGGCTTATTCCTATTGGTTAAAACCTACCTTTTTATAGCTATTATGATGTTTGGAGGGAAAGGAGGCAATTTTCTCTACAAATGTGGGTGATCATCATGGGATTTTGTCTCACAAGAATAACAAAACAAAAGTATTCACGTACCAACTAAAACATACATAAAGCTATAGGGCCAATTGTTTTTCAAATATTTAAGGTTCTACTATATTGTACTTGAATAGGAAAAATGTTTTATGCATAAAATTATTCATATGCAATTATTCTTATTGGTTGTCACAGAGGAGGGTCCTAATTCCCAAACATCTCTAGAAAACATCCTCAGAAACTTAATAGAGTCACAAAGCTCCATAGTTAATTAAGTAAAGTTCACTAATACAAGCACACTGAGAGTAACAATATCAGTGACAATTCTGACCAATAAGAAAAATTTAGGTTTTTCTTAATATGTTTTAACTTTTAACTACATTTTGGCTTAGTAGTTCACTTTGTGTTTTTAATAACTTATCCAAAAGCAGTTTAAAAAGAGAGAGGTGGGGAAGGGGAGTGGAGAGACAGAGAAGAAACTTTTGGATATGCCCAAACCTACTTTGTTAAAAACATATACTGAATTATAGCCAATATCTTCTTTCAAAAATTCCCTTCAGACAGTTTGTATAGGGGTTTTTCTCTCTTTAACAAGGCCCTTCAATGGTTGACTTTCAATAGAGATGGGAATATCTGAAACAGAAGACAACTAATCTTACCAAAAGTGAGGTATAGAGATTAAACCAACAAATGCACTATACAGCAAAATCTATATTAAACATTACATGAGCAGCTTTTGTTTATACAGTTTCAATCAAAAAATGTTAATTTACCTCTTGTGCAAGTGTTCTCTTTTTATTGCTTCACCAGACAGCAATGGGAAATTTGGGGGCCATTCACTGCTCTTCTCCAATGCATGGTTGAATCTGTGAAGTACCAAATAATTCCCTTTCGGCCTTGCACTAGTTAATTCTTCCCCCTTTTTCAGTTCTGGCCCTGGCTGCGCTGGTTCTAGAAGAGGTTGGTATCACTGTACTTGTTAACTTCTAGGAGACTTCTGGTGATCCCAGGCAGACTGGGCCCATTTTTAAATAATTACACTGGAGAGTCACAACGCAGCAGATCTGCAGAAGCCTTTGTCACTGGGATCCTACTTTTTTTTTTTTTTTTTTTTTTGTTGGAGATGGAGTTGAGCTTTGTCACCCAGGCTGGGGTGCAGGGTTGCAATCTCAGCTCACTGCAACCTCTGCCTCCTGGGTTCAAGCAATTCTCCTGCCTCAGCCTCCTGAGTAGCTGGGACCACAGGCACATGCTAATTTTTTGCATTTTAGTAGAGATGAGACCAGGCTGGTCTCAAACTCTGGGCCGTGTGTAATGCTAGCACTTTGGGAGACCAAGGCAGGCACAATGCCTGAGCTCAGGATCCTACTTTTTTTGATCAGTCACTCTTATTTTTCCTTCCCCTAACTTTTTTTCTCTCAGTCAGAACTATTTTATCTCATTTAATTTCTTCTGGCAGTCCCTCTGCTCTTTTAATCTTCCTTATAGTATATTCATATATTAGTCTCCTTATACAGAGCAAATTATGAAATTAAAGTGTGAATTTTTGCATGCAAATGCACTTAATAATATTTGAATCAAAATAATCAAATAGTATTATAGGTTATTATAATACATAGGGTTTTATGTAGGTTAAATTTAATCATAGTTAAGTAAAATATCTTATAGATTTCTAAAACCTTCCTTTTTAAATAGGTTAAATACCTCGCGTGTTGCATATTATTCATACTATTAACTAATCACAAAATACAATTAGTTAACGCGCAGAACTAGTACTCAATTTCCATGTATGTTGTTGAATGTCAGCATGTTTCACGAATCTAGGTTGTACACTAATTCAGATAAAGAAAGTATTCAAATGTCAGGGATAAACTACTTTAAATCTACCATTAATTACCAGCAAATCAGGTGAAAGTCCAAGCTCAAATTACTGTGAATTGGCAGCCTTATTTTTACGAGTATAGGAAATAGGATAGAAAAATTCTACCTCAAAATATAATATTGAGAATTTGAAATCTCAGAAATGTCAATTCATCTTTACCGCATTTAAAAATTTTATTTTAATGTTCCAGTTGGTAAATAGGCATAGAAATTACTATGGCTAACTTAGAGTTCTATGTTTGTCCAAGAAAATGTACAACAATGCATCATATACAGGTTTGTAATAATGTAAAAGAAGTTGAAGTAGGTAACATTCTAGAGGTTGTCCATGAACAACAGGAATATGCCATTAAGCTTAGATTGCCTTTTTTGGCTATTATTTCAAAATTTACAACAAAATCTTTTCAAAATAGAGCACACAGTCTGAAATAATACTATGTAAGAAGGCATCATCAATAGCCTCATCAATCTCTCTCATGTGAAATGAGTTAAGTATCTCTTATTGTCTTAGAGTTAGTTATTAAAACACTGTAGCTGAGTGTGGTGGCACAAACCTGTAGTCCCAGTTACTTAGGAGGCTGAGGTAGGAGGACTGCTTGAGGCCAGACACTCAAGACCAGCCTGGGCAATACTGCAAAACTCCATCTCAAGAAATAAATAAATAGGAGGAGAAGGTAGCTGACTAGATGCAGCCAGGAAGTGCCACTCCCACCGAGAGATAAAAATATCAAGTAAACCAACATACTTTGAACAGATATTTTGAGAGAAAACACCAAGAGTTGATAGAGAACAGATATTTGGAAAGAAAACACCAAGAGTTGAGAGAGAGGCAAGGCAGGCACCGAGAATGACGAGGGAGAAAGTTGGGAACCTTGTGCAAGGTTGCCAAATGCTAGAGCTAGTTTCCAGCCCTGAACAGCTCCTAGGGAAGAGGTGAGAGAAGGGATAGCAGGGCAGTCCACTCTCCTTACGGGCCTCCAGGATCCTAGCTACAGGAGATCCCACAACCTCCACAGACATTTGAACTGGCAGGGAGATCTGCCTGGAGACTACGCAAAGACCGCTCCAGTGTATGTGGAGCCCAAAGGGGTTTGATGCATGGGGCAGATGCAGCAGAACGAAGACATAGATGCACATCCGCTAACATCCCCCAACTTCCTCTGAGTAGCTCTAACCTGAGTTGGCCGCAGGGCCAACAGACAGCAGGGTAGAACTTTCCTGCAGGACTAGAGCACATGTGTTTTGCAGACCCTCTTGTCCACCAGCCCCTCCTAAAGCCCCTGTCTGGCTTGATGCCAGTTATTGAACGGGGCTTCCCCAAGGCCTAGGAGCAGGCTTGGTAAAGGGGTTGTATCTCCCCAGTCTACCACAGAGTGCTGCCATGAACATTCTGAAATACAAAAGACCCATGCGGCTGAGTAGGAGCCCGTGTGCTGGTCATTACTTAAGCACAATTTACAGAATAACAGCCCAAATCACAATACCAAAAATATTCTGCCAACATTCATTGTCTGTGAAAACTAGGGCAAAAATCTAGCCACAAATAAAGATCCTTTACAAAGCACTGGCCCTCTGAAAGTACCCAGAAATGAAGCCAATTGAATATATTCCATTTATACCACGATGAAAGGAACAACAGTCTACTCAGATGAGAAAGAATCAGTGCAAGAACTCTGGCAATTTAAAAAGTCAGAGTGTCTCCTTACTTCCAAACGAGCACACTAGCTCTATAATAATGGTTCTTAACCAGTTTGAAAGAACTGAAATGACATACATTGAATACATAATCTAGATGGCAAGAAAGCTCATTGTGATTCAGGAGAAAGTTGAAAGCCAATCCAGGTAATCCAGTAAAACGATCCAAGAGCTGATAGATGAAATAGATATTTTAAGAAAAAAAAAGCAAATTGAATGTCTGGAACTGACAAATTCACTGCAAGAACTTAATAATACAGTTCAAAATATCAACACCAGAACAGACCAAGCTGAGAAGAGAATCTCAGAATTTGAACACCAGTTATTTGAATCAACAATTTTTTTTTAATTTAATGAACAAAACCTCTGAGAAATATGGGATTTCATACAGAGACCAATCCAATGATTCACTGACATTCCTGAGAGATTAGGAGGGAGAATAAGCAACTTGGAAAACATATGTGAGAATGTAGTATACAAAAATTTTTCCACTCTCCCTAGAGAGGTTGACATGAAAATTCAATAAATTTCGAGAATCCCTGCAAGACACTATACAATATGACCATTCACAAGGCACAGAGTCACCAGAGTCATAAAAGTCAACGCAAAAGAAAAAAAAAATATTAAAAGGCAGCTAGAGAGATGGGTCAATGCACTTACAAAGTGAGTCCCATCAGGCTTGCAGCAGACCTCTCAGCAGAAACCTCAAAAGCCAGAAGAGATTGGGAGCCTATTTACAGCATTCTTATGAAAAAAAATTTCAACCAAGAATTTCATATCATGCCAAACTAAGCTTTGTGATTGAAGCAGAAGATATTTCTTGAATAAGCAATCAGAGAGGGAATTTGCTACCACTAGATTGGCCTTATAAAAGGTCTTTAAGGGAGTGCTAAACACAGAAATGAATAACTGCTCCCACAAAACACACTTAAGCACACAGCACACAGACACTATAAAGCAACTACACAATAAAGTCTACAAAACCACCACTTAACAATATGACAGGATCAAAAACTATTATATCAAGACTAAAACTGAATGTAAATGGTGTAATGCCCCACTTAAAAGGAATAAAGAGGCAAGCTGGATAATAATACAATATAAGAGCCAACGGTCTGCTGTCTTCAACAGAGCCACCTCACATATAATGACAGCAACAGGCTAAAAGTAAAGGGGTGGAGAAACATCTACCATGCGAACAGAAAATAAAAAAGAGCAGGAGTTACTATTCTTAAGTGAAATAAAACAGGCTTTAAACCAAAAATGATCAACGAAAAAGAAGGGCATTACATAAAAAAGGTTCAATTCAACAAAATTTAACTATCCTAAATATATATGCATGAAACATTGAAGCACTCAGATTCATAAAACAAATTATTCTTGACCTACAATAAGATTTAGACAGATATACAGTAATAGTGGGAAACTTCAACACCTCCAGTGACAGCATTAGACAGATGATTGAGGCAGAAAGCTAACAAATAAATTCTGAAATTAAGCTCAACACTCAACCAAATTTGGGGAAACATACAACTTCCCAAGATTAAACCAGGAAGAAAATAAAAATGTTAATAGGCCAATATGTTCTGAAATTGAACAAGTAATCCCACTAAAAAGTGGACAAAAGTTATGAACAGATACTTCTGAAAAGAAGACATACAAGTGGCCAACAAACATGAAAAAATGCTCAACATTATTAATCATCAAAGAAATGCAAATCTAAACCTCAATGAAATACCATCTCACACTGGTCAGAATGGCTATTACTAAAAAGTCAAAAAAGCAATAGATGCTGGCAAGGCTGCAGAGAAAAGGGAAAATGTACACACTCTTGGTGGGAATGAAAGTTAGTTCAGCCACTAAGGAAAGCCATCTAGCAATTCTTCAAAGAATTTTAAACAAAACTACCAATCAACCCAACATTCGCATTAATAGGTATATACCCAAAGGAAAATAATTTGTTCTGCAAAAAGGACACATGCATTTTTATGTTCATTGCAGCACTGTTTACAAAAGCAAAAACAGGGAATCAAGCTAGGTTCCATCAACAGTAGACTGCATAAGGAAAATATGCTATGTGTACACCATGGAATATGAAAGTCATGAAAAGAACTAAATTGTGTCCTCCCTGGATGCAACTGGAGGTCATTATCCCAAGTGAATTAACACAGGAACAGAAACCTTTATACCACACATTTTCATTTGTAGTGAGAGGTAAACATTGATGGACATAAAGATGGGAACAACAGACACTGGAAACTACTATGGGGGGAGGGAGGAAAGGGGGGAAGGTTGAAAAACTACCTGTTGCATACTATGCTTACTACCTGGGTGATGGGATAATTGTACCACAAACTTCAGCATCACACAACATACCTATGTAGTAATCCTTCACATGTACCCTCTGAATGAAAATTAAAAGTTGAACATATTTCAAATAAAAATTGATTTAATAATAAAATAATAGCTTCCAGGTATTTTCTCTGAGTCACTATTTTATTATATATAAATTGTATTTTGAAATATTATCAAATTCACTTTTAAAGATTAAGTGAAACAATATATGTAAAAATACATAGCAAAAAGGACTTAATACAAGTTATTTTCCCTTTATAAGGAAAGAGTATATCTTTGTAGGCATACGACTACAGAGTTCTTGACACTAGTTATTTAATAAATATACAGTGTTAAAAATACAAAGAAATTAATGAATAGATTAAGTTTTATAGCACTATGAAAAGTACAATTAAAGAATCTAGTTTTATTTGTGCCTATTCAGATTCTTGATAATTTTATTTCACCACTATATTTTTCATTTATTTTCAGCTTACTGTTATCTTATTATATATTATTTATTCTTTATATATTTTCTACTTCTTCTAAGAAGAGAAAGTTGTTTGCTCATTTAGCTAGGCCATTTATGTTAGTAGGCAGAATCCATTTTTTGTCAAGCTTTTATTAAAGGTAACATGACTCATTCCAATGAATTTCTTCATTTTTTATTGCTAATGTTAATAATCCAATTCTCATACATTGCTAGAACTGTAATTTCAGATGGAAATTAGGTAACTACTGGGTAGATAAAGAAGACTGTTATAGAATTTAATAGCTATGAAAATAAAAGCTTTTTATTATTTGTTTTTGGAAATACATGCCCTTGTAAATGACAGTAACTTTAGAACTAAAAATAGATATTATAATGTGTGTATATTACCTCAAAGTACATGTTTATCAAGCTCATCTAAAAACATTACAAGTTCTTTTTGAAAAAATACACCCAACAAATACAAGGAAAATTATCTTTAAAGCTGAACTTACTTTTCTAATCTTGAAACTGAGGAAATATAAATCTCTGCAATCAAACTGGTAATACTGAAATCAGCCTTTACTCCACATATTTGTTTTTTATTCATGCAAAAATAAAATAATCCAAGATTATCAATAGCAACTGATACAGATCAATACCCATGTAATTCTCAGGTCTTTAGAAAACTGAACAAATGTTAAAGGGATCAAAGCACAGAACAACTGCCTCAACCTTGACTTTTTCCCCATGAGATCCAGATAGAAATTCTCTCCACTAAAATGGACACAAACATACTTCTATTCAACTGATGCTGACAGAGTTATAAGAGCCCATGACAAACAAGAATCACTCTGATTTGAATTAAGAAGCCTAAAAATTTTATAGTACACTTGGATTAATAGTTTTAGTTAATAGTATTTCAGTGAGCAACTAAAAATCACCTTTAAGAAACTGCTCTTGAAAACCTCACAATGGGCCGGACGCGGGTACTCACACCTATAATCCCAGCACTTTGGGAGGCCAAGACGGGCAGATCACAAGGTCAGGAGACCGAGACCATCCTGGCTAACACACGGTGAAACCCCGTCTCTACCAAAAATACAAAAAAAAATTAGCAGGGCGTGGTGGCGGGCGCCTGTAGTCCCAGCCACTCGGGAGGCTGAGGCAGGAGAATGGCGTGAACCCGGGAGGCAGAGCTTGCAGTGAGCCGAGATCGCGCCACTGCACTCCAGCATGGGTGACAGAGGGAGACTCCATCTCAAAAAAACAAAAAACAAACAAAAAAAATCACACATTGGCTCCAAAGGCTGAATAGGAATCTGTAAGAGCAACAGCATGTTTCTAATAAAGGGAGAAGTCTATACTAAAAGTAGGATGCCATAAAATAAACTCTAGTTAGTACAGTCCAGTAGTGGAGTTCCTTTAAAACTTTGTTCAAGAGCCCAATTTACTATATAATCTCATCAGCTTTGTTAGTAAGTATTTTATAAGGAAAACAAATATACATGCATTTTGTGCTATGGAATCCAGGTACCATAGCTTTATCTGCTCCTAACTTTCAGATTAGAAAAGGAAGCTGCTACTATAATATCACTAGTAGAAAATATTTATTTGTAGGGAAGAGGAGCAGAGGGGAAAGCAGAAATTCTGAGATGGAAAAGATGAAAGAAATGTTGATGTTAATGTCTCCTCTAGTACAAAAATCCACATCTTCAGAGTTAACACCTCAGAGTTAACACCTCAGACTCAGAGTTCCATTGACTGGGACATTCACCCCATTCCACATCCCATTTCTTATTTCCTAATGACATAAATCCCTTCAAACCTAATTCCTCAGCAGCAAAAGAGCAATAGTAATAATGTCATGTGCTTTGGATAATATTAGATGAGATAATACACATAAAGCATTTATCATAGGGACTCGCGTACAGTATTTTATTATTATTCTCATTTCATTGTGAGAAAAAATAATGCATAATTTGCCAACATTGTATTTCCACAGAAAGAAGAAATAATGCCCTTAAGGTTTTCACATTGCTCTTTCCTTGGCACAAATTGATGTGTTCTTATTCCTTGTTGCTAGGAATATGATGATCTTTTTCTTCTATAAATTTAAAATCTCCAGAATGTATTTAACTATGGAAAATAAATTTTTTAAAGTTGGTGTGTTGGTCACTTATACACACAAATGATAGATCTTTACTTTTCTAGCCATTTAAAAAAATTACTGTCTTTCTCCTATGTGATATTGATGCTAATAATCATGAACATTTCAGCGCACTGACTACAATTCTTCTCTCCCACAAGTTTCCAGGAATCAGAGTTTATCAGAAATAAATATATGACCTAGATATTTTTCATTATATTCTTTTAGAAAACTGTGAGGGTTTTCCTTTTTTTTTTTTTTTTTTAACAATAATCTAAAAATAAATGAGAAAAAAAAGAACAAAATGAAAATCAATCCCTTCTAAAAGAAACATTTAATTACTATTTTATTGGAATAATTTACTGTAAAAAGGAATTAGCACTCAGAGTATTACTTAGTACAAAATTAGCTTTTCTAAAATTATAAACTTTTAAAACTGAAACAATGCAACATATGTTACTGTCAAATAAAGCTATGTTTGTGTTTCCTTTTTCGAAAAAATGACAGTTTATTCTGGAGTAAATAGCTTACAGTGCCATCTCAAGGAAGCTAAGGACATAGAAGAATTCATCTCCGTGATGTTAAAAACTAAAATGAAAACAAACAAAAGAAAACCCCACTTCACTGAGGAACCATGACACCATGAAAAAAGCAGAAGGAACTGTGATTATAAAGTGGGGATCTGGAAGCTTTCCTACCATAACATTCCAGGAGAAGTGATAGCAACAAAAATTATACAGGGAATTCTAAAATAGCCCTTAGAATTAAAGCTTTGCCTTCATTTTATCTGCTGCTACTATAGATTGCTCTGGGCACATACATACTGAAATAATATGGTATACAATGAGTTACCTACTATAAAATATCTGTGTATACTCTTCACTGTAAGAGGTTAATTGTAAAACCACAACACAGCCCTTGAGATGTAACTCAAAGCCCATGAGGAATTTTCAAGAGAGAAAAAAGCACTATTAGACTGTTCATAATACACTGAGCAAGTGAAAATGTATCTGGCTTTTATGTGCATCCCTAAGAACTGACAGGTTATACAGTAGTGTGGTTTCAACAATATTGGGATTTTAGTTACCTCTAAATTCATATTATAGCAGTCAATCAACTGTTGGCTTTAGGCAAGAAAATAAGATAAAACAAATGGTTTTCATTTAAATCTGGGTTTCTTACCTATTCCTAAACAAGAAACAGTAGATAAATGTACTTTGGTACATGATTACATCTCATTTATGCATATAGATGGAGTATCAATAAATAAGGCTAAATTCTTGCACAGTTTTTATGCCACTACATTTCTTCTGATAACTTCCAAGACTGAAGCACATGAAAAAGTTATTTGTGTTTTTCAAAGGTAACATTTCATTACTAACATAATACTTCATAAAATGCTAGCCTTCATAGACAGGTCTTTGAGCATCAATTTCACATGATACTTCTACTGCAATGTTGTAGGACATTCACTCATCTATATTTTCTTACACTTCCCAAATTATTACCTGAGAATAAACCAAGTATATTCACTCTTTCGGGAGGGTAAGGTATCACTTAATGTACCTTAGATCTAAATGTTAAGCCCCAAATTTCAAATTTTGCTTTTACCTAGAATCTATGATTTACTCTTGAATGAAACAAAGGCAGAATAAACAATAATAGTAATAACTTATACAAACCAAGTAATCTATTTAGACATTTCCATTGGTTGGCTATGATCTCATAAGATCATAGAAAAATTAAGAACGAAATTGCATATAATCTCCAACATCCCCACCTACATAAAAGTTAAAAAAAAGAATTCTACTCAAGAAATATTTAGTTTAAAATGCCACGAAATGTCATTGAGCATATGATATTTACCATTCCATGAAGCTAAATGAATAACAGTGCCTTTCCAATATATTTTCACAATTAGTGGGCAGCAGTTGAGGAGACAAGAGTCATAAATAAATAATTACAATAAGATTTGCTATGTTCAACTATATAAGTACTGTTTTACGGATATAAAAACACTATTTGGTATAGTCAACCTCTCTAGTCAACACAATGAACTCTGATAGAGAATGCCAAGAACAACTAAAGATGAGCAGGCATCATTCTGAAAACATGTGAGTATCAAAATATATTAACTCCAACTTTACAGTTACTTTTAGTACTTAAAGGGATGGAAAGTCAAGGAGTAAACTGAAGACAGATTGTGGTATATGAAACTCACACACTGCAATTTCCATTAGGCCTAGCAGTAGCAAGACATTGCAGATGGGAAAACATAAAAAATAATATCAGACTAAAAAGACTCAATTTTATTTTCAAAGATTTAAGTGGACAAGTAAGTACTCATTTAAATCTACCAGTAATGTGACATTGTCTCCTTTTTTTTCTCTTTTGAAGTCAATAAGCAGTTTCTTGGCTCCATGAAAACAATAATATCTCGGCTTGCATAACACAATAATTCCCTCCATTTTCCCAATTTAAACCCTCCATTTTCCCAATTTAAATCCATAAACAAGCTCAAATTTTGAATATGCGGTAATCTTTGACTCCTCATGAAACATTATTTTGACCTCCTCATGAAACACTACTATACACTTACTCCCCTACAATAATATACTATGTTTTCTAAGCTTTAAAACATATAGAATGTGTAGAAAAACATATACCAGACTATATACCAGGCTATATATATATATATATATATATATATTTTGTTCCCTATATGATTCAGATGCAACTTTCTAGACTCATCTGGATTAATTTTAAAAATTGTTTATACGATGAAGAGATTCTAGGCTGGGCATGGTGGCTCATGCCTATAATCCCAGAACTTTGGGAGGCCAAGGTGGGCAAACTGCTTGAGCTCGAGTTCAAGACCAGCCAGGGCAACATGGCAAAACCCTGAAACTACACAAAGTTTAAAAAAAAAAGAAAAGAAAAAAGAAAAGAAAAGAAAAGAAAAGAAAGGGGAAAAAAAGTAGGGCATGCTGATTCATGGCTGTAGTCCCAGCTACTTGGGAGGCTCGGATGGGAGGACTGCATGAATCCAGGAGGTCAAGGCTACAGCTAGCTGAGACCCTGTCACTGCACTCCAGCCAGGGTGACAGAACAAGACCCTGTCTCAAAAAAAAAAAAAAAAAAATTAGGAGATCCTTTATTCCTTCTATAACTTTAGTGATATGCGTTCTATTAATAACTAAATGAGAACAAGCAACTGAAAAAGATTTTGGAGGACAGACTCTTCAGCAGACTGAAGAAAAGGTCTGAGTAGAATATAAAATAAATATGCTCTCAAGTCAACTTTCTCCAAAGCATTTCAGAATTATTCTCTTGACATTCATCTCTATTGTGGAAGAAGGAAGAAAAGAACCTGGGAGTGGGTTATACTACAATTCTCTAAGGTCTTACTCAGCCATTACCCAATTTTTCCCACTCAGTCTTTATTTTAGTTACTCAAGGAGATGTATCTGTGTGTGCATGTGTGTGTTTGTGTCTGTGTGTATATGTATGTGTATGAGAGAGAGCAAGAGAGAGACAGAAAGGTAGGCAGACAGAAACAGAGACACACACATATAAAACATCCTAAATCCTTACCCCTCTGAATTCTAAGAGCATTCATGTCCCCATTTATTTTGAGCCCTGCAGTTAACACTTACATGTTACTAAGAGTTATAAAAGAGAAGCCTTCATAGATTTATCCAGCCTCAATGCCTAACTCTTTATTTTCCTCCTAGCAGCTCCCTCAGAGCTCAAATCATCACATGGACTTGTTCTACTCTGAGCTAGAGTCCCCTTCTTAGAGCCATTCATAAATGGCCCCACACTCTCCTGCACTGTACCTCAAATCTCAGGGCTACTGATTCATACTGAAGATGGAATTATCTGAGCTACACAAAAAAGACAGAATGGAACCCTAAGCATCAGGAATGTGCAGAACCAAAATAAATAGGTTGGCACTAGTGTATTTCAGCAAATTCTCTTTCTGACCTCCTCTCCCAAAAACTCTACAATTCCTCATTGTTACCTACTTACTAAGTTCACCTTCCAAAGTAGGTATTCTGGGTAGATTATTCCCACTTATTCTCATCTCATCTCACGATGAAGCTCAGCAGGCTTGCTTCATTAGACAGCAATCTACAACGACATACTAATCAAGTTTAATCTATTGAAGCTATTAAGAAGTTACACAAGTTTCCTAAGACATTAAAAAACTCCTAAAAGCATAACTTCTCATGAAACTTTCAGTCACCTTCACAAGCTGATGTGATAGATTAATACCAAGTAACATCTTAAGAGTACTTTGTGGGCCAGGCGTGGTGGCTCACGCCAGTAATCCCAACACTTTGGGAGGCTGACGCAGGCAGATCACCTGAGGTCAGGAGTTTGAGACAAGCCTAGCCAACACAGTGAAACCCCATCTCTACTAAAAATACAAAAATTAGCAGGGCATGGTGGTGGGTGCCTGTAATCCCAGCTACTCGGGAAACTGAGACAGGAGAATCGCTTGAACCCAGGAGGCAGAGGTTGCAGTGAGCTGAGATCATGCCACTGCACTCCAACCTGGGCAAAAGAATAAGACTCCATCTCAAAAAAAAAAAAAAAAGAGTACTTTGCGAATCATGAAACTTTCTCATTCAATAGTTCAGAATTTTCACAACCACCTAACATGTCGGGTTTACTATTAGTCTCCTTTTAAAAATGAAGAATCCCACTCAAAATATTTGTTTCATTTACAATTGTTTACGAATTATTTGGTTTCCAATTCTAGAGAAAGTAAATAATATAATCTGGTATTGAATTTAGATGAAGTTTTCAATCTTTATAGTATAACAGAATCACCTAAACAGTTTATTCAAACACAGATTGCCGGGCCCCCACCTCTAGAGTTCCTGCTTCAGTAGGGTGGAGATGAAGCTAAGGTAATTGCATTTCAAACAAGTTTCCAGATCTTGCAGATACTGCTGATCCGGAAACTATGCTTTGAGCACCATTGACCGAAGTCTAATACCAGACCCAATGTATTTTCCACTGCAGCAATGAAGCATAACTAGTTAAGGTTGTTTCTGAAGCGACACTTGGGTTTGAATGTTGGTTCCATCATTTACTAGCTGTGGCAAGTTATTTAACGTTTCTTTTTGTTCCTTGGTTTACTGATCAATTAAAGGGGGCAGGGCAATAATAAATATTTCAGAGTGTTTGTGAAAATTGAGATAACGTATTTGAAGTGGCCTAAAATTAGTAAGTGGTCATTAAGTATTATCTATTTTTCTCATAGTATTACTTTAGAGTATTAGAGAATTGCTTTATCCTGCTCAAGTTTCTCTTAATTAGGCCAACGTTCCAAAGGTAACATTTGATTATAAATCAGAAAGAATGTTACGTTGGCAGAAGAACTTATAAAGTTACATATAGATTCGATTATTTAAATATCAAACTCATTAATTCTAAGGGACAGATATATATTTGATTTTTCTCCTAAAGAATAGAGATAATTTGACAAATGTTGATAGTTTTATAACACAGACTCTTTGAAGAAAAATTAAGCTATAAGGTATACGGATGTGCTTTGGTCAAGATTAGGCTGAGGCAGACATCCAGGCCTGCATGACTCAGTGAGTTTAGGGTGTAGGCGCATACTCCACTTGTTATATAACCTGTTTGTGTAAGTTCATACTAGTCTCTGAGCCACTATTGTCTGTAGAAGGTATAACTGCCCTGCTGATGCTGTGCACGGGGCTCAGTTCGGCACGGCTCGGGCTGGTGCCCAAAGAAAGAGAGAGAACCAGATTTGTCCGTCTTGCAGATGGACAGAGGGGAGTCAGGGCACAACAGGGCTCGACATGGCTCACGCTCATGCCCAGAGCAGAAGAGTTAACCTGCTGATCCTGAAGGCAAGGGAGAGACAGCTGCGCAGCTGCAGGTGTGGGGATGGCAGGAGCCACACAGCTGGCTGCCGAGAGGAGGCGCAGAGCTACAGCAAACAGCCAAGATAAAGGTAGACAGTGTGAGGGAGCTAGTGTGAAGAAGCTGCTGCTGAGAGAGCTGCTGAATAAAACCATATTCACCTGCCTATCACCCATCCACTCACTCGCCTTGGACGTCAGCTGAGGCTGCAACCTGATCCCAAGCAGGCATAGTCATGGCCCTGAACCTGACATAAGCTTATTAACTTCCACTCAGTTTTAACTAGGTAAAGCAAGTATATCTGCACCACTAGTATCCAATGAATGTCTCAAAATTTTACTGCAGATAAATAAGTATGTTGGAATTCTTAGTGATTCTCAAACATTGGTGTACATCAGAAACATGTGGAGGGTCTTGATAGTTTGCTGGGCTGCCCCTCCAGCATTTCTGATTCAATAGGTAGGAGTTAGAGACTGATAATTTGCATTTCTAACAATCTACCAGATGACGCTTATACTGCTGATCTAGGAATAACACTTCAAAACCACTCCCTTATGGTGAAGGATCCTAATCATAGAAAACTAGATAACTCAAAGAAAACAGTTCTTGTGTAACAAGCCACTACATAGTAACAATCAAAACTATAAGGGTTTTATTTTCTTGACTATATACCATATTAGTGCTATTGAAATGTTAATAATACTAACCTCATCACAGTTCATTTGGTAGGGCTGAAAATATTCTATTATTTTTCAGATGTGATTTTTTTTTTTTTTTTTTTTTTTTTTTTGAGACAGAGTCTCACTCTGTCACCCAGGTTGGAGTGCGGTGGCACAATCTCGGCTTACGGCAACCTCTGCCTCCTGGATTCAAGTGATTCTCCTGTAACACCCTCCTGAGAAGCTGAGACTACAAGCGCCTGCCATCACTCATGGCTAATTTTTGTATTTTGGGTAGATACAGATTTTCACCATGTTGGCCAGGCTGGTCTTGAACTCCTGGCATCAAGTGAACCGCCTGCTTCAGCCTCCCAAAGTGCTGACATTACAGGTGTGAGTCACCATGCCTGGCCTTGAGATGTGATGTTAATAGCATAAAAAGATAACACTAATCCACATAATATGACGCATACAAAGAAAGAAATTCACATAGAAATCCTTTGTGATTAATATAAAAATGAATATATTACAACAGGCGGTTACCAAGGAAGCCACTTTATGAATTCATGTTTGAATATATCAATGTTTGCAGTTAAATAAAAATTAATAACCTTCTGTAATAGGTTATAAATTTCAGAGAAAGGGCAGCATCTTATTTAACTTTACAGGTAACACTTGCCCAAGCACATGAAAAGCACAGTATATGTTCATTAAATGAAGAGGCATGAAAGGCGCCATAGATGAATAAATATAAGAATGAAGTAATGAATGAATGGATATGAAAGGGACATTAGGACAGAATAGCCAAGTCAGTAAATATTCTTCTGGAAATGGATGGTGTATACAAAAACACAAGCTAATGTATAACATGAATCAAATCAGATATTGTTTGTGATTTGGATACACATCCATTAAAAAATAATTAACATAAAATATAATAGAATTATGTTCAATTTTAATTCAAATTAAATCAAAATGTAGAATTATTAAAAGTGCAGCTAGAGGAAAAAAAAATACTCCTACTATTTTTCTACTTGAAACTAGCAGCAAACAGACTATTCCAAAGAATATTCCCCCAAAGATTATTTCACTGTACTTTGGGTTTCATAATTGCCTTCTTACAAAAAGAAAATGTGTGGTTTCACTGTTCTTACAGACTCTATCAAAGAGACAGAGAAAGAGAGAAAGCGTAAGAGAAAAAGAGAATGAACATTACACATTATCTAAATTTTATTTCCCCCTCAGTATAAAACACAAAGAACTTGTGACTGCATAAATCATTCGTAAGCTTTGCTTTAAAGTTTTAATATATCTTGAAGTCATGAATATCAAAACTACATCTTAACACTAGCCAGAATACTCATCATGCCAAAATGTCATCTTTGGCAGAAAAGAGCTGAGGATATAGCTCAGATCAAAATCAAACTGATCATTTTTAAAATCAATACTGACATCAGAAATTTCTCATGTATGATTTTTCAATTGTTCTAAAATAGGGTTTACAGAAAAGTTCTAATTCTTCTGTTTACTCCAGTTAACAAACTTTCAATATTAACTCTTCCTTGATGTAAATCCTTTTATGTAGGTTCCAGCCTTAAATAATTTTAGTCTTCTATGTGTACATGCAGTTGTTGATATAGAAAAGCAATGAGTAAGAAAAACAGATCAGAGTCTAAGAATATACAGGAAACATGAAACATGCTCATGATTGATTCTCATGATTTTTACTATATCCTAGGAAAGGTCCCTTCTAGGTATAAGGAAAGCTTCAGGAAAATGATGGCATCAAAAGAACATTTATCCATTTATTCACACATAGTAGACATACACTCTGGCTTCCAATACATGAATACAAAAGAAGGTTCTAAGCCATAAGACTATGAAAGTCCCCATCCAGAAGATAGCCATGTAAATATGTACACAATGATTCAGGATTACAAGTGCAACACTTTCATTTCTGAATCTAAACACTTTTCCAGAAGACTTTGTTTGGAAACCTTCAAATAATTGATTTTTTATTTTATAACATGATATGGTAAGTCATAGTTTCCAAAGGTGAATGCAACAGTACCTCCTGTCTTACATGTTATTCTAGAACCTTGTTAACTGCTAATCATAGAGGACTCTATTTCCCCATCTCTTGTACTTAAATGGGTCTTTGTGACTGTCTCACCCAACAGAGTATGGATTAAGTGATGCTATGTGATTTCCAAGTCTAGGTCATAAAAACACCATACACTTACACTTTGTTTTCTTAGTATGCTACTGAAAACAAACTACCACAGCAAACTGTGAGGAAACCTAAGCAGTCAATGAAGGGGTCTACATGGGGGAAAAAAAAAAAAAAAAAACAAGGCCTCTCGCCCACAACCCCAGCTGAGCTTCCAGCCAATATTCAGTCATAATGTGCCAATCACATGAGTGAGTTATCATAAAGTGGATTATCCACCCCTTACCTTAGTTACCCAGCCGAGGTAAACCATTCTGCCAAATACTGCCTAAATTGAAGATTCGTGAGCAACACAAGTAATCGTTCTTCTAAATCACTAAGTGGGGATAGTGTCTGATGCAGCAGCAGATAACATACAAATCACTAGTCACCGTTCTGCTCTACAAGCATGAAATAAAATAATGAGGACACAACAATATAAATATGAATTGGTGTTTGTTTTGAAATAAGCATTTCTCTTAGCTGGTGAGTTATTTTCATAACTAAAAATCATACAATGTTATCAATTAATGAAGGGATACTACTTGAAACGTATTAGTTGTAAAGTAGAAGGCAACAGAACTTAAATGACGTGCAGTTGGTTGGGGGGGTGGGGGTAATGGGGGGTGGGGGTAACAATAAGAAAAATATAATTAAGCAGTGCAGATTACAAACAAAATTAAGAAGCAGAATTTCTACAAATATTAAAACTAGATAACCTGCCTCAATTTGTATAACACATATGCACACACACACAAACACACACATGCATATAGGCACATTTGTGTGTATATCTGCAAAGTATAAGAATTGAATGAAATAAGATTCCATAATTATCTTATTGCTGATACTAATAAGTGAATATGGCTACAGTTAACTTATTTATTCACTGATCTAATAACTATAGAATAGTTATAGTAGGGTATCTTTAATCAAAATTATCTATTGCAAACTTAATTCAGTAGTACAACTGAGGTTAATATCTAATTCAGCCTCTTAGATTTTTGTTGGAAATTTTAAGAAAATGAAAATCTCTTTTACCCTTTGAAACTTCTTTTAGTTATTACTATTACAGCAATGAAAAACAAAATGTTTATCCCATAGTTCAAAAAACAATTAAGAAAATATTTTTCAATTCTTGTATTATATTTCCCTTATACTAATATTTGCTCTTAATGGGAAAACTTATATTTGGCATCTGTATTAATAAATATCAAATCTGTATCTATATTTGGTTCCTAAAATATTTTCCCAAAGTTATTTTGATAATTTTTAAATACACATTCATTAACTATTATGTCCCAGATACTGTTCTAAGCATTGAGAATAATGACTCAAAGCACTAGAGACATGGCAGTGAAAAGAGCAAAGTGTCTGTTCTCATGGAGTTTCTGGTAAATCCAAAAGCTTATGTAGGCTCTCTGTGGTAAGCTGAATAACCCAGAATTGACCATTTCCCCCACAGATTTGATACTGAACATAATTTAATGATCCAGGCATAACTTTAAACCTGAACATCACCAGAATTTTATATTGTCTCCTGAGCCTAGGATAAGCTATAATTGATTTTCTCTAAATAGTCCTAAGCACGCAGGCTTAACTTTTCAAGATTCATAACTACTAGGACTATAAAATAGGAGAAGAAACTTGAATTGCAGGAGAGAAAAATCATTTGTCAAATGGATCTACTCTTTTTATTCCATTAAGTCTAAGTATTTACAAAGAACAAAATTAAGTAACTGTGATTTACTGATGATTAAAGTTTAAAAAATTAATCAGGCAAAGGAAAGGATGAAATGAAAAATCATGCAAAGGAAAAAGCCAGTTTCTCATGTAATGGAAGATGTCCTTTCCGTTGGATCTTTGAAGTCTGATTTTCTTCAGAACAATATATCAAGGTTCATTTTATGTTTTAAAAGTTCTATATTATCTTACTCCAAAGTCACTGATAGGATCCATTTCTCCAGGAAATAAATAAAATTGTGTATATGTAGTGTATGTGTCTGTGTGTGTACATACATATACATGTAAAGTAATATGTTTAATAATTACATATACATATAATCAATGTATTTCATCAAAATAATTGCTCTTATAATATTCAAACAGAGCTAAGAATTTGGGGTCAACCACAGTGTCAAATTTTAAGGGTAATACGAATTAGGCAAGTAGACATTTAGAATAAATAAATGATTCTCTTATGTGGTTATTTAAAAATTCCATTTTTTATATACTTTTCTTTTTCTCCTCCTCTTCTCAAAAAAATTCCATTTTTTAAAAGTGGATGTGATCTTAGTTATTCTGTTAGTTCAGAAGTTGCAACTTGGATCCCCACTGGCTAAATTCAACTCCCAAACATGTTTCACTTCAGCCAGAATATTTTGGTGGGTAAGCAAGTACGTGTGTATAGAGGTACAGAGAGAGAAAGAGAGAAACCATCTTGGACAGAACATGAACTTTCCAGTTATAGAGTCTCGGCCATTCCTCACTCACTTTGCCCGCAATGGGCATTTGAGTTTATGACCCTGTCTAGTCAGCTCATCATCTTACAGACAAAAAACTAGTCTGAGAAGATAATTGTCCAAGGCACACACACACAAGGTTCTTGTTATTACTCTGTAAGTGGTATTTTAGAAAATGTTAATAATATATTAATGGATGTTTTAATCACTAGTTCTAATTCATACTGTAATCTGGAATTTCCAGTCCAAAGCACGTTTGATAAACTGAAATTTTTTATGAACTCCTTACATAACTTCAGCTATTCTCTCCAATTTGTTGAACTCTTAAATATCCACTCACATGAGTCATTTCTAAATTTATTATAGGTACTTTAAAATCATTTCTAAACTTGTCAGCACCTCAAAATTCATTTAGATACTCATATTACTGAACCCTCTTTCTTATAATCATGAAATGGATAAAATACTAAAAATATAAGCAGGTAGACAGAATTCCCAAAAGATAGATATGAGAAAGAGGGTTCCCTTTTATTTATTTATTTTTAATAAAGAAGTTTTAGAAGGTGTCTTGCTAAATTAGTGAAATTTTTATTTATAAAACTAATTGCTTGATTCCTTGCAAATAAAGAAATCTAAAACATACATTGTAAACAATAATTATTTATTTTGTATAGTATAAACAAGTAATTGAAGTTGGATTTTATTCTTCATCACTTTTAAGATACTCAAGAACAGGCCATAAAACATCAAAGGAACTATAATTTGACATCTCTGAAAATCAGTATGTCTACTGAATAAGAATGTTTTGAATAAAATCAAATAACTTTAACATAGTAAGTATCTGTGAAAATAATCTTTTTTTACCTCAGGTACTAAGAATATTCATAATGCAGAAAATGTAGCACTTCTGTTTTCCTACTTAAATATGGTTTATCTGAACCATCATGTCAAACTGACTGTCACCAGAAGCGATCCTCAGACATTAAAGTTCTTAGTACTGAATTATCACAAAATAAGAGAGAACCAAAGTCTTGTGAGCTTAAATTGACAAGATTGCTTTGGAATTAATTCCTACAACAGCAAAACATCTGAATGATACTCCTTAAAAGAGAGAAGTATCTGAGAGAAAGACTATACACAAAACCAGGTCTGTTCTGTTATTTTTCTACTATTGAGATAAAGGAAAACAAAATACGACCAAAAACAAAACAAAAATCTGGCAATATCTTAAAGCCATCAGGATTCTGCACAGCAACAGAATCTTCACCACATACTGTTGAGCTAAGTGAAAAGATGCACAAGGTGTCCTACCTTGTATCTCATTTGTATAAAAATGAAAACCTTCCATGAAACCACCCAATTCATATTTCCTGCTTGTTTAGAACAATCTGTGAAAAATGACTTATTCCATCTATTTTAATAACTGCAAGTTTCTTTTGCATGAGAAATGGCTTATGAACCCTGTTATATAGCCATAATTTCTTTCTACCAAGAGGCAACTCCACAGCAGTTAGCTACTCCCAAGACAACTTTAGCACCTAAGGAAAAAAAAGGAAATTAGAATTCTGGTAATGATGTTTCATCTATATATCCAAAACCACTAGTACATTCTTATTGTTTTAAAGACATATTTATTTGTTTTTTTTTTTAATGACAGACAATCTATAGCAAATAAAGTCTTGAACTAGGAATAGGAAGACCTGAATGAAACTTCCTCATGTCTCTTATCAGTTTTGTAATATTCAGCCAATCATGTAATTTTTTAGACCTCAGTTTCCTCATCTGTAAAACTGGAAGGAAGACTGTTCTCACAGAAATGTGAGATAAACCAAACAAGCTAATATAAGGGGAAAAAAAAAAAAAAAAACTCTGTAAATTTAAAGTATTGTACTTGTATGTTTGATATGATAGACTATTATTTCCCCATTCGTTAGCCATTGTCAAACATTTTCCTTGCTAAGAAATGTGCTCAAGTAGCAACGCCCTGGCCAGGGCATGAAAAATGATTTATTTTAGTCAATCATAGGAATCACACTCACCTTTGCCTAGGATTGTTCTGCAGAGGTGGTTGTGAGATACCATTCTGGCCAAAGAAATATAGCAGGTAATGTAATATGAAGTATTCTGGAAAGAGCCTTATGTAAGGAAATCCTGTCATCCACCATCTGCATTTTCTCTCTTTTTATTTTGGACACCATCAAGCGAAGACGTGAAACCTGGCACTTGTGACTTAGGGGAGTTAAATTGGAAAACAAAAGCAAATATGTGAGGGCAGTGAAACAGAAAGGTGAAAAGAAAATGGACCCCAGATGACACTATTAAGACAGATACTTCCTTACTGATGAATATGATTAGGAAGGAATAGCTGTGATATCTTCCCACTGGAAACTTTAGTTGGCTCCCTAGTACCAGCCAATGCATAGTTATTTGCCTACTTATCTATTGAAGCATGTATTACAATATGTCATCATTGTCTTGTTTTTAAATATTAAAGATATAAGCTTTTAAAACTCTGGATTTTTGTTTTGTTTCGTTTTGTTTCATTTTTGAGACACTCCTGGCATCCAGGCTGGAGTGCAATGGCATCATCTTGGCTACTGCAACCTCCATCTCCCGGGTTCAAGTGATTCTCCTGCCTCAGCCTCCCGAATAGCTGGAATTACAGGCATGCACCACCGCACCTGGCTAATTTTTGCATTTTTAGTAGAGTTGGGGTTTCACCATGCTGGCCAAGCTGGTCTTGAACTCCTGACCTCAGGTGATCCGCCCACCTCAGCCTCCCAAAGTGCTGAGATTACAGGGGTGAGCCACCACACCCGGCCCCAAAACTCTGTTTTAAAAAAACTTCAAAGGTGTCGGAAGAAATGTTAGAGATTATTTTAATATTCTTAGTAAGAGGCAAGCCTTTGTGAGAAGTATGCAGTAACCAAAGGTGATAAAAAGACTGTGTCAATACATCCGACAAAAGGATAATATCCAGAATCTGCAAAGAACTCTAACATCCCAACAAGAAAAAAGATTCCCATTAAAAAGTGGGCAAAAGACATAAACAGACATTCTTCAAAAGAAGGCATACAAGCGGCCAAAAAACATATGAAAAAATACTTAACATCACTAATCATCAGAGAAATGTAAATTAAAACCACAGTGAGATACTATCTCACAGCAGTCATAATGGCTATTATTAAAAAGTCAAAAATCAACAGATGTTGGCGAGGATGTGGAGAAAAGAGAATATTTTTACACTGTTGGTGAAAATGTAAATTAGTAAAACCTCTACAGAAAACAGTATGGGCCAGGTGTGGTGGCTCACGCCTGTAATCCCAGCACTTTGGGAGGCCCAGGCAGTGGATCAGGAGGTCAGGAGATCGAGAGCATCCTGGCCAACATGGTGAAACCCATCCCTACTAAAAATACAAAAATTACCTGGGTGTGGTGGCACACACCTGTAATCCCAGCTACTGAGGAGGCTGAGGCAGGAGAATGGCTTGAACCTGGGAGGCTCAAGCAGTTAGCCAAGTTGGCGCCATTGCACTCCAGCCTGGCGACAGAGCAAGACTCCATATATAAACAAAGAAACAAACAAAACAACAGTATGGAGATTTCTCAAAGAAGTAAAAATGGGACTAATATTCAATTCACCAATCCTACTACTGGATAGCTACCCAAAGAAAAAGAAATCACCATATCAAAAAGACACCTGCATTCATGTTTATAGCAGCACTATTCAACAAATAGAATCAACTTCTGTCCATCAATGGATGACTGGATTTAAAAATGTTGAATATATACACGTCATGGAATACTACTCAGCCATTAAAAAAAAGAATAAAATCATGTTTTTTGCAGCAACACAAATGGAACCAGACGCCATTATCCTAAGTGAAATGATTCATAAACAAAAGGCAAAAACCATAGGTTCTCACTTACATGAGGGTGCTAAACAATGGGTACACACAACATACAAAGTATAATAACAGACACAGGAGACTATAAAAGGTGGAAAGGAAGATGAAAATCCACCTATTTGTATAATGCATACTATTCAGGTAAACAGTACACTAAAAGCCCAGACTTCACCACTATGCAATATATCTACGTAACACAACTCACTTGTACGCCCCAAATCTATAAAACTAAAAGAAAAAGAAAAAGAATACTATATCATGGACATTATACAAATTTTAAAGATACCATGTACACTAGAAATCGTATTTGTTACCTATGTAAGAGAGAATTACTATTCATTATATACAATATTTCCTGAAAATTAATGTAAGAAAGACAAGTGACTCAACACAAAATAAACTCCATAGGGGAAATATAAATGACCAAAAAACATGAAAATAATACAAAAACTCCACTAATATTAAATAAAAATACAAATAAAATAAATATGACATGTTTTTCTTTAGTGAATTCAATTCAAATGATTAATGTGATGTCCTGTTTTGATGCAGAGAAACTATCTCACATGTTTTAGTTGCAGTACAAATTGCTTTAGAAGAGTAATTTGGCTATATCTCCCAAAATTTGAAATGTTAATAATCCCTTTCTTTTCTTTACTGTTTTGTCTTTTTTTATTTGAAGAAATTCTTCTATCCTGTGTGGTTATAGCAAAGGGTCTCAATTGTAGCACTGGACACGAAGTACTATGGATTCCTTGTCCCTCTCCTTTTTTTTGAATATGCCTAAAGCTAAGCACATAACAAAAGTGAGTAAAGTTCTACTGAGAAATTTGCACATGGTTCCAAAAATTTGCATATGGTTCCTTAAACAGTCTCATTTAAGTTCATACTTGTAAGGACCACATAAACCCAAACCAACAGAGGGCATGTTTTCTGGAATATGAAGAGATCCTCTCTGAGAATAAGCCTCACACTGAGGAGAGGAGAACAAAGATTCAGAGACATTTAAAGTCTTGGAACTTGAATTTTCCATACCTTAAACTTGTATACAACAGAAAATTCTCTGCAAAGCCAATAATTTAGTTTTCTTTGTTTAGGCATCTTGGTATTTGGATTTCTGTCAGTTGCTTTTGAAAATATACTGATATACTCAAATATTCTTATATTTGCAGAATGTACTATAATATATAGTATATATAATATTAAATAACTTGTAATAGCAAAGTCTGGAAATAAACACAAATGATCATTCAAAGAAGGCTTAATAAGTAATGATTCATTACTTATACATATTATATATTAATGATTCATTAATATAATATCAAACAGGTATTTAATATATTCAATATAATATTCATTATATTGTATATTCAGTATACAATTCAGTATTCAATATAGTAAGGTAGAGGAATATCACTTGGAGGAAAAATATTCCACATATATTGAAGAAAAAGCAGAATTGCAATACAATACCTACCATATTTAGATTTTTTAATATGATATATCCCAACATTATATAATTGATAGAAAAGTACTACAAAGATACATATGAATAGGTTACAGTTCTTATCTCTGAATGAGAAAGCAGAAATTCAGACAACTTCTTACTTTATTAAAAATACATTTTGAGAATTCTATAATACATATTAATGTATTACCTATGTAATAAGCATACAAAAGTATAAGCAAGCTCATTTTCCTTTGAAATAAAAGTTGTTATAATGAGAAAATACTACTGATTTCTTTAAAATTAATAAAATAGTATATACTTGACCAAAAGGCAGGTGGCAGGTGAGAAAGTCTCTATTTTTATGGACTATGTCTAAACTCATTAAATGTAATGTACTTGCAAAAAGCAAATCCTATTTTTAAATCTTGACAGATTTTTGACAGAATTATAAAATGATGGTTGGAGTATTTTTCATACAGTTATTCATTTTTATTATAAATGCAATAAAAGACGATAGCCAGTTTTGTAATAATTTAGCAATCATAAATAATGTTAATCTATCCACTTGTGCTAATATGAACCTATCCAAATAGTGGTCTCATTAATTTCGAATTATCAGAGATGACTCTCCTCAGTTTACTTACAATCAGAACTCAAAGTTATTCCCAGGAAATTTAAGACTTGTTTAAATTAATGTATCCTTTGAATAGCATTATTTAGTCAGATTAAGTCACTAAAAACAAGAACTCTGGGTTCAGACAGCACTATCTTAACATGAGAGAAATATGTCATGAAATGATTAGGTTTTTAATTTTGGTCACTTATAAAACACTTAACAATCACGGAAATTAAATATAAATAAAACAATTCAAAACTACAGAAGAAAAACAAACTCCTTAGTGTCACTGATTCTAATTCAATTTAATGACAGAGAACATATAGTTGACATCAATGTGTTTTAACTATTACTACTTGTAATTAAACTCTTCTTTCACAAATCTTTATTGAAAACAATCAGAAAAAAAAAGATCCATAGAGGAATACCTGAACACATGGACCATCCATGACTTATTTACATGGCAATTAAATTTGACCTTTTTCTGCTGACATGTACAGCCTTATTCTGTACTTAATTAGACTGACATGTACAGCCTTGTTCTGTACTTGAGTAGCAGTCTCTCTTCACAAACCCTTATACCTACATACACACCCACACACAACACTGTATCATACAATCTCATATTTTCTGGGTTGATTTAGTCTAATCAGTCTCGTATAATGTTATTCTATTAAGCATGTCTCAAATCTCAATTGAGAAAATCACAATTTGGGATCTGAAGATGTTTACTCCATGTGATTCTGCTATATTTTCATTACATTTTATAGCTAGATAAATAAGGTGAAGAAAAGTTATGCAATTATCTTTTCACCCAACCTTTGGGTGTAGCTGTGGTATAGTGGGAGGAGAAAGTTGAATGAAGATTGGAATAGAGTGTCCTGACTACTATCCCAAGATTCAACTCAGTTGACATTTCTGGAAATAAAGAATAAGAAAGTTTCACCTATAATGTGGTAGTAATCATGTTAGAGTTTCTCCAACCCTGCATGCTTCATCTTAGCTTTATATTAACACCAATAGACATGCTTCCTTTTATACACATGGCATATAGAAAAGTAGAATTACCGTAAAATAAAAGCTATGACAAAGGATTTACCAATTTACACCATAGTACTAACAGCAAGTTACTGCTATGTAGGAGCAAGTCCCTTGTATTCAGTTGCTTTCATCTTTGTGAGATTTGGTTTCTTGATGTGGTAGGAGAAGAAAAATCAAAGGTGATTATGAAGAAAAATATTTCCAGCAATTTCCTCAAATTGCATGTCTCTTCATCTTAAATATCTGCCATTGGAAAACCATGTGTGAGATTAATTCTACAAAACTACAGTGGCTATGTTAATCTCATTCTTTTAAAGAGAAATTAAGTGTCATGAAGAAAGAATGAGGTCTAGTTTAAAATCTCAAATAAAACTACTGACATAGATAAACCAGAAAGGGCCTATACATATTTGTGAAACAATCATTAAAATTAATTATAAATATGTAATTCATGAGAATATTCATCTAAGGCAAGAAATAAAATAAAATCTCAGAAAATAAGAGTAAATTTGTACCTTATTTTACAACATTGGAATAAGGATTAAGACTATTCATGTTCTGCCATTCTTTCAAAAATATTTTTCCCTTCAATACATGTGTGTTTTACTGTGCCTAGGAATTAGAATTGAAAACAAATATACAAAGGATTTACCATGTTGTTTATAAAAAACTATTAAATGTAGAATAGAGCATAAATTTTACATTTCTGAGATAACAAAGACAAAACTTTTTCAAAATGAGTCACGCTTTGCTAAAAAAATAAAAATATTAATGTAAAAAGATACTTGCTTTCTTTGTTTTGAGCAAGCATTTGAAATTAAAGATGATGATCTATCTCACACACTATATTTTTGAAGTTTCACATTGTTTGAAATAAAACTGTATGCCATGTGTTTTCATTTTCTCCCTGGTTCTCATCGTTTATCCTCCCTAAGGCACGGATGATAAATAAGAAGTAAGTTTTACCAGCTGGCATCCTTCATGTGGACCATATTGTGAAAAAGTGAAATCAAATTTTATTTAACTGAAGAACAGAGTAAAATATACTTGGTCTGACTGTTCTCAAACCTTCATGTTATGTCTATAGAAAAATATATAACTCTATGAATAGCATTTCATGCTACCTCCTAGGTCTAGACAGATTTCTTGAAAACTACTTAACAGAAATTTCAATGGAAGACTTTCGACTAAGCTTTTGAAAATATATAATCTTAAATGCAGTCACATGAAGTTTCCCTTTTATGGCTTATGGGAAAAAAACCTATCAATTATCTATCAAGAATAAAATTTAAAAGTCTACTGCAGTTTCCTATTTGCTGACCATGACTAAATGGAATCAAAATAATTATGTGGAAATAAAGTTCACAAAGGCCTGGATACAGGGTCAAGAGACACCAGTTTATAAATACATGTCAGGATGTAATTCAGATGCCTATGGTGTCTACGTGCATATGAAGAACCTGGCTAAAACGCAAAGAAAATTTTGTTGGATAACTTTTAAAATATATTTTTTAAAAATCTAAAACAGTTCAGTGTAGTAGTTATGGAATGGGCCAGACCAGGGTTTGAATCTTAGTTGTGTCGGATCTTTTAGTTCTCTGAGCCTTTCATTAAAATAATGGTGGGCTGGGTGCGGTGGTTCAAGCCTGTAATCCCAGCATGTTGGGAGGCCGGCACGAGGGGATAATGAGGTTGGGAGTTAAGAGACCATCCTGACGAACATGGTGAAATCCCAACTCTACTAAAAATACAAAAACTAGCTGGGCATGGTGGAGTGTGCCTGTAATCCCAGCTACTCAGGAGGCTGAGGCAGGAGAATTGCTTGAACCCAGGAGGCGGAGGTTGCAGTCAGCCGAGATCGCACCACTGTACTCCAGACTGGGCTACAGAGCGAGACCCCATCTCTAAATAACTAACTAACTAAATAAATAAAGGCACAACATATCTCAGTGTCCATTAGTCATTGGCATCAATGGACTACTATTTTATATTATCCTTTTTGATATAAAAAATATTACTATATAGAATCCTAATTCTGTTGTGGTTTCACTGCTTCTAGAAGACTGCATGCTTTATTGAACACTTTGTATACCTGCTCTAAAATGCAACATTAAATACTGGCATCTCACAGGGTGCTCAGAGCCTGCTCATAACCAACTTCTTTAGATCATGTCTCTGAGATAATTTTTTTCTTTTCTTTTTTTTTTTTTTTGAGATGGAGTCTCACTCTGTCGCCCACGACGGAGTGCAGAGGTGTGATCTTGGCTCACTGCAACCTCTGCCTCCCGGGTTCAGCGATTCTCTTGTCTCAGTCTCCTGAATAGCTGGGATTACAAGGCGCATACCACCACGCCCGGCTAATTTTTGTATTTTTAGTAGAGACGGGGTTTCACCATTTTGGCCAAGATGGTCTCGATCTCCTGACCTCGTGATCCACCCGCCTCAGATTCTCAAAGTCAATAATTTTTTTAAAGAAGCATATCTGAGGACTTCAAAGGAAATAATATTTTTTTAAATGTAAATCTTTAAATTATTTTATCACAGCATGCCACTTTCTCTTTCTTTTTCTCTGAACTTATTTTTCCATGCTTAATTTCACAGAGATAAAGCAGTAAACCCCAGACAGCAGTCCCTCTATCTTGGTATTATTCAGGAATCCTTATTGAGTTCATCTTATGGCTTGGCTCAGGCTGGCGCCAAGCCCTCAACCTGCACATACTCCATCCAAAAATCCTTTGTCTTTGTGTAACAGACAGATATTTATTGAGTACCTAGGAAGTTTCTGGCATTTTAAACATATTATCACATTTAATATTCGTAACAATCCACTGGGTAATTATGATTATTCCCATTTTACACATGAGAAAAATTGGGCTCTGAGAAGATAGACAACTAACCAAAGGTCACCTTGCCTCCACAGTGTTTTCTGTTATCTTCTCTCACTCTTGTTTTCCCCCGATCCTGCTACCAGACAGATCTTGGTGATTTCAGAGACAGATGTCCTTTGTTGATACTGAAATTGAGCTAATAACTGAAAGATAGCTAGTTAGAGAAGGTGGTGAAATAACAGACACATGGTGAGGACATGTGTTTCTCTCCCCTGTCTTTGACTTTGTTCTCCCTCTTTACAATCCCTGTCCCCTACACATGCGCACAATCACAGTTGTGCTAAGAATAGAAGAGCATGGAGCTTCTCTCCAATGTCCAAGCGGGTATGAAGCTTGTATTATGCAAACTGTGCTTAATCTTGTGTGTCTCTCCTTATAGTTGTGCTCACAGAAAAGAGCTTATCTAATTACATTCTGTGCAGGAAATCTAGCATCTAAGAAAGAAGTAAAAATATAATAATTTGTAAGAATTTCAGCCCCTAGGCAATGCACTAGGAAGTACGGAAGTACAAGACAACTATCAAGGTAAAGATGGTATAGAAAAATATAAATGAAATTTCTATAAGTTTCAATGTAACTTTTTTACTTTTGCTTTCTGACAGACTGACAAGAACCAGCAGCAGTAAGAGAAACGGAGTTATCAAATAATTCCTTTCTCTGAAAACAAAATTATCATTTGACTGACAAGGAAGAATTTGAATCAAGAGGAAAGTTTAAGCAACACCGAAAAGGATTGGGTATTTTTAGCCCTTGTCAGTCAGTTGGCCAAAGTCTACATCTGACCCAGCACCACAGATGTAATAAAGGCTCAATGCTTAATGAGCATGACCACCACAAATAAATGAGGGTCAATGAACAAAGCATTAAAGCATAGGTCAGCAAGTCTTAGTTCTTCAGGATAAATATTACACTAAAAAGGTAATAACCTGTTTCTTCCACTTAAAATGTGATTAATAAGTATAGCCATAAAGATAAATGAATGAGTAAATATTGTAATCACAGCTATGACTAATTTTATAGCACTTCTAGATTACAAATAACGTTTCCCAATAGAATATATATTTACAAAATCAGACCAATCTTTCACTGGAATTTATAGTTTGTCCCATTTTATACAAGAGGAAATTGATGTTTAAAGAAGTTAATGTGCTCTTCAAAATTTGCCCAGCCAGTAGAACATGCCTAAGCAAAGTCAAAATTTTATTGTAGTTAAACTTCAGGAGCCTTATCTTCATTGACTTTTCACAAAGTCCTGTATCTAATTTTGTATTAGCATTCTTAAAGAAGGCTCCCAAAATGTACAATCTTCAGAAACTGAGAAAAAAACATGCATTTGTCCCCAGAGGTGAAACCATTACCCAAATCTTATCCCAAATCCAAGACTTAAAAAATAATATTTAAAAAGATTTTATGTTTTTGCTTCTTAGTTTCTTTTCTACTAATCATGACGTTGATTCTTCTTTCCCAAAACTGTAATACTTTAGGTATTCTTAGTCTCTTGGAATATTTAGGTTGAAGATAAAAGGGATTTATCTCCTAAGGGCCCTACAAAGAACAGTGATGAATACAGTGTCAGTATCATCATGTTTAAAATTGTCCCCAGATTCTCTGACAGAGAAACAGTACTTGGCTACAATAAAATTGACCCCTTCTTTCTCACCAAGCTCCACACCTTCATAATCATATCCTTCTCTAAACAGTTTACAAGTATTAAATATCTTCTTCCACCATTACCTCTCAGCTTCTCTTCCACCTTTGGTATTTCTATTCTATCTCTTCCATTTTTTTTTCTCTGCTCCTTTTTTCCTATTACTTTTCTTTTGTTTGTTGTTTTTGGTTTTGGTTTGTTTTTGAGGTGGAGTTTCGCTCTTGTTACCCAGGCTGGACTGCAGTGGTGCGATCTCGGCTCACTGGAACCTCCGCCTCCTGGGACCAAGTAATTCTCCCACCTCAGCCTCCCAAAAAGCTCGGATTACAGGCATGCACCAGCACGTCCAGCTATTTTTTGTAATTTTTAGTACAAATGGGGTTTCACCATGTTGGCCCGAGTGGCCTCGAATTCCTGACCTCAAGTGGTCTGCCCACCTCGGCCTCCCAAAGTGCTGGGATTATAGGTGCATTTTTTTCCTAGTCTAAGCCCTTATTCTCTCGTCATTGCTCTGGCCTTGAATTTATTTATACATTCATATATTTATCTATCTATTTGTTCATTCAATCAATTAACAAGTATGTACCAAGCATCAATAACATGTTATCATTGTACTAAGCATAGAGGAGACGGTTGGTGAACCAAGTCAACAGTCATCACCACCTTCATTATCTTATACTGTAGCAAAAAAAAAAAAAAAAAAAAAAAGACAGTAAAAAAAATCAACAACAAAATGTATGTATAACTTCCATTGTTGAACACACAAATTGTTATGAGCTATACAAGACATTTTGGAAACTATGTATATAGGGAAGGAATCTTCCTCTGATGACAGTGAAGAGAAACTTCCTCAAAGAAGTAACTTTTGGGCTAAGTTTTAAAGGTAACTAAGCAGAGAGCTAGAGCCACCAGGAAGAGGAAAGGAAACAGCAAAGCCCAGAAGATGAAAGGATTATGACAATTAAAAAACCAGAGGAGCTGGGTTCAGTAATGAGTGCCTATAATCCCAGCTACTCAGGAAATGGAAATGAGCAGGAAGACCACTTGAACCCAGGAGTTTCAGGCTAGACTGGGCAATACAGCAAAACCCCATCTCTAGAAGAATTAATTAATTAATTAATTAACTAACCAGAGGAAGGCTTCTGTGGCTAGACTCAAAGGGATATAGGCTGAGCTGGTTGAGGCTATTGAGACAGGTAATAATTAAACCACTTGGGCCAAAAGAGCTTGTTAAAGATGCTGGTCTTTACTTACTAGGAAAGTAACATGATAAAATGTTCCTTCTTACTGTAATTTTATATATATGTTTCACTCCTTGCTCCATGATTCTATTATTCATGGCCTTTAAGCAAAGCAGGGTGACAAGGTGGACTTCTGGACAAGTATTACTGTTTATAGTCCCAGGAAGGCTTGTTTCACCCCAAAACACAGTTGCATTCTCAATTAACCTAGATTATCTTTCTAGGACTCTAAGGAATATATAGAATGCTTAGTTCCTTGTCATTGTGAGCATTTATTTATTTATTTATTTATTTATTTATTTATTTATTGAGACAGAGTCTTGCTGTGTCACCCAGGCTGGAGTGCAGTGGTGCAATCTCGGCTCACTGCAACCTCCGTTCGAGCGATTCTCCTGCCTCAGCCTCCCCAGTAGCTGAGACTACACGTGTGCCCCACCATGTCCAGCTAATTTTTGTATTTTTAGTAGAGACAGGGTCTCATGATGTTGGCCAGGCTGGTCTTGAACTCCTGATCTCAGGTGATCCACCCACCTCAGCCTCCCAAAGTGCTGGGATTACAGGCGTGAGCCACTGCGCCTGACCCATGAGCACTTATTTCTGAGTGCTTGTATGTGCTATTAATTCCCTAATATATATATTCTAAAAATATGTATATTTTTGCAGTATATTTCCATGGTAGCTTATAATACAGTAAGTTACAACATCTTAAAATATAGAATAAAGTGGGTCCTTGACAAAACTCCACATTATATTTTCAAGTCATTACTATAATATGAACTTCTGAAGTTTTACAATGATTTAGTTTCAAAATCAAAACTTAAAATTCAATTAGATAACAGTTAAAAGGGAGCAACTCAGTTAAACAGGCTTTATTGAAAAACACATTTATTCCATGAACTTGAGTGAATAAAAAATGCAAAAGGATCAGTAAGTAGGTTGATAGGAGGAAGGCAGCAGTAAAGTACAGAAGGATGGCATATGGGGGGACCTTATAACTGCAATTTCATTCATTTATCTCAGCACCAAGGAAAACACTCTCTCCCCTGCCTCTTTCACATACATAAACATGACAACGGAGAGCAACAAGAATATCTGGAAGATTTTTGGTTTCCATTTTCTACCCCTATCAATAAATGACTATTGGAACCTGTGGCTCTGTGGAACAAGATTATCATGAACAGGAATGCTTATATGCATCTATTAGATTTTAGACCCTTTAGCAAGTGGTAGTTTCCCACATTACACATGCGAGGCACATATATTTTCAAGATTGCAGGAATGTATATCCTTCTATGTTTTATTCCTTACAGACATTATCCTGGCTTAAGCAAGTTAACAATGGGTCCGGAAACCAGTAATTCTAAAATCCAGACTACTGTAGCAGGAAAACACCATATAAACCTATATGTCTCTCCTACATTCTTAATCACCCTACAGTATCAAATATCATGGATAAAAAAGATGTCCTGTGTCTCTAGGTTGCTCCCCCTATATGTGCTCACACACTTTTTCAAAGCTTCTAAACTATGTTCCCCTATACATACCTTCCCCCCAGGAAGGAATCACTTCTTCATTATAAAGAAGTTTGGAAATGCTGAAGTATCTGAAAACATCTCATTCATTTCTATCAAATAACAACTAAAGGGAAAATAGGCAAACAAAGCAAAATCAGTGGTACAAGTGTTTAATGATATTACGACTTATGACTACAATATCCAAGATTGCAAATTAACAGCAAGGGAAGAAATGGAAGAAAGAATAACCAAACATAAACAAAAACAAAACAATATAAAATTGTAAAACTGGTTGGGCTTTTATCTATTCTATTAATTTCCTAACATGGTGGTTCTGGTTAGAATTTACTCCTTAAATGCAAGATCAACATATGCTGAAGGAATACTTTGTATTCTCAATGGGAAAATAACTGCTATGTGTATTAAAAATTGGACATCATTTATACAGTAGCAAGGTGTGATAGAAAGAATGAGTTCTGGAATTACAAAGTGTGTATTCAAATACCAGCTCTGCCACTAATTAATAGTGTGACTTTGAACAATTTATAATATGTACAAGAAGCGTAGTTTCCTTATCTATGAAATAGAAGCAAAAGGTTGAACTTATGGAGTTACTGTGAATATCACCAATGGGTTATTTATAGGAAAGAGTAGACATTCTAACACAAAGTGGCTTTATTATTAAAATTATATTTTCTACTGTGGTGCTTAAGTTGACTCCATCACTTATGTATCATCAAGGAATTAAAACTATTTATGAAGCAAACTTTAAATTTGAAAAAAATATTTCCAGCAGTTTCATGTTTGATGATTTATTACTTGGAAAGTGTCATATGAAAAGTATAAATGTCAGTCAGGCACTACAGTTTTCTTAGCTTCCATGACAATATGAGGACCAGAAAACAAGTTGAAAGAATTCTTTGAGCTTAGTGAGAATCCAAAAACAATCCTAGAAGGAAAACGAGAAGAGGCAACTGAAGTTGAAATAAACTGATGTAGTAGGAAACAAAGTATATCAAGAAATAGACTTAACAAAGAAATCAAGCAATAGACTTTCTTGAGACAGGCGACAGGATTTTAGAGCCAGCCAATGTGACATACCACACAGCCCAGACAAAACAGCCTCTATGTTGAATTTTTATTCCTCTGAGTTTAAAAAAAAAAAAAAAAAGGCTGAGCTATCTACTAATTACCATAGACATCAAAAGAAAAACAAACACATTAATGAGTAATTAGCTTATTAAAGTCAGGTTAAAGAAAGAAAAAATAATATTTGAAATGCCAGACTCCATGCAGTTTTGAGGGCTGCTGACACTATGGTCTCTGATTGACACCCCCTGGAGTTGCATAGTACACAGCCTACATGACCATGGGGGTGGCCCTGAGTGTGCCCACCTATGAAAATTGTTATACAGCATATAGAAAGAAAAGAAATAGAAAGACGTATTTTGAGGTGAGTATCATAATTTGCCTTGCAAAAGGCTTTCATTTTATAAAACACCATATGACCTGTAGTCTTTAAATGGCAAGTACCCACAATGCACTTAAAATGATTTCATTTACAAAACATCACAGGGAACATACTTTTCAGGAACATATCTCTAATTTAGTCAGAGATTAGAATTAACAATAAGTTAGAAAAAAAGCCTCATGGATAGGAACTTGCCCAGCAGGAACCAAGACGTAGGACCCAAGTGTTAGGTATGGTAAGATTTAGGCAGGAAGTATATATAAGGTGAATAATAAATACAAGCCTAGAACAAAGCCTGAGTTAGAACTAGTAGAAAAAAAAAAATTAAGTTGAGGGGCCATGCTGGAAAAAGCAATTACTACAGATGTTAAAACTGGCTCTTCCCAGGATGACTAATGATAAACTCACTAGTTCTCTAATTCTCTTAACAGGGAGAAATGCTAACCAATGACCTTCACGTATCACAAAGCCAGCAAGTGAATCAAAGGTGGGCCAACAGATTAATCTTATTTGGTTTAAGCATTCCACCTATTAGCCAAGGAAAGAAATGAAGAAGTAAATCTATAGATTTTTTTTCATTTGTTTCCTTCCTTCCTTCCACTAATCTAGTCTGTGACTCACTCATCGATGGCTATGAGTAACATGGCATCAGAAGACACCTCTACAGCATTTCATATTTTCAACAAAATAGTGTAACTGATTTTACAGTTTTAAATCATTCCTTCAAGGAGGTAGATTAAAGAGGAGATAAAAATCCACCAAAATTAGCAGACCACCCAAACATACTGAGATATAAAACTAGAGCTATTCATATCTCAATGAATAAAAGTGACACCCACTTAGGATATGTAGACTAAGAAGTTCATGACAGAAATATGTGCAGAACCTGCATGTGGGCAAAAAAACAATGCAAAATGAAAGTAGCAAATGACAAACAATAAACCCAGGATGTGAAGTATGCTTATATTACCGGAAAGAAAATAAAAGGAAAAGGAATGAGAATTTGTAAATGATAAAATAGAATCTAGAATGCCAGGGCAATCAATTTTTTATTTTCAATGGCAACAAAGAGATGAACTGCCACAGCCCAGAGACAAGAGATTTTGTTTGAGTAAGCTAAGAAATCATTTACCCAAAGAAATACCCTTTTGAATGAAAAAATTAACCAGTAAATCTTCAATGAACAGTGAAAGAACTATGTCCCAACATCCCTCTGATCACATGAAGAACTGAAGCCATGGGTGGAGACAACTCAGAACCTTGGAAGATCAGCCGGATGGTGCCAGGAACATTCCCCAGCATCATTTGATAGTGTCCATGGTACCTTCATCTTTATTTTGGAGTTCCAAAAGTAAGGGCAAGGTCAGGTGCCAGAAGTAGATCTGAGGTTAAAACACAAGAATTTGGAGTCTCTAAATTATTATCTGAGAAAGAAGTGATAGTTACCAGACGGACTGCAGGAACTTTTCTCTGCTTCATTCACTCCTCTATTCTAAGCACTTAGAATAGGGCCTTACCCAGTAGGCACTCAGTGACATGTCTTATTTATGTTAAAAGAATAAATTATTTTTTCCTTGGTCCCTTCCGCTGCTATTTAATGCCATTTCCTCATGTTCTGCTCACATAAAGTCCCTCATGCCAACAGAGAATAGCTGTTTGAGATGCTACACAAAGCAGCCTTCCAAAATTTTAAGCCTGACATTAAGTTGCCCCCTCAGTCTTCCGTTCACACTGCCTACCTGTTTCTTTTTTTTTTTTTTTTTTTTCTGCTACCTACAAATCTAACACTTGAGATGCACTTCGTATAATATTTAAATGATATTTAACATCCGGAGTGCTTTTCATCTTTAGAGCTTCTTGAAAATAAAGTTAATTTAATAAGAAGATTGCAGTGAAGGAACACGCTCTTATCTAAAGCACCACACGTGAGTAACAAGGATAGAGAAAATAATTGGACAAGTATATACTTTCATATGGAAACATTCTTGCTTGACCATGCTCTGCTGTCATAAAAACTGTTTAAATGCCAAATTTGAACAGGGCAAGCTCAGTGAACCACATCCCTTTTATGTTGAAGACTTTCCTCAAACTGAAAGTAGCCGGCTGTGTTTGCAATTGGCTAAATGTTCATAATAAAGAAAGAAGAAAAAATCTTTTTTAAAAACTAAAAAAAAAATGTTCATGTTGACTCTCAGGGAGTGTCACATAATATCTTCTCAAGGTCATGCTATATGTTTTAGTTAATGTCTTTACTGGGCTGCCAAGTAAATATATTTTGAACCACATTAAATTCATGATCTACAGGGGGGAAGAAGTAGAAGGGAGGATGCTTCTGCTTCCAAGCATCATTATTCAGGTTGATGACTAAAGCATGAGACAATTTCAGAATATACATGTCTGTCTAGAAGGGGGCCACATCTCCCAATTTAGGTAGTTCAATCAATTACCCATTACCTTATACTTCGTGCATTTATGTTTTGAATATTTTTATGTAGCACGAATCCATCTAGCTACCTTTGTTTCTCTCCCTCCCTTCCTCCTTTCCTCCCTTCCTTCCTTCTTTCCTCTCTCCCTCCTCTCTCCCCCTCCCTTCCTCTCTCTCTCTCTCTCTCTTGTTTTTCTGGTTTTGTCTGGAGAATGGATTTACTGAAAAGCTAGAAAAAATTTACCTTACACTTAAACCCAAATAAATGTTTCCAAATATAAGTAACCATTGTCATAAAGTTTATTACATATACGGAAACCATAATAAAAATAACACCTACCATTACTTTTTTGCATGTGTTATCAGTTAGCTGTTGCTGTCACAAACCACCCCCACAACATAGTGATTAAAAATAATAATCTTGTTGTTGTTTTCATAAGTCTAAACAGACTCTCAAGGTTCAGCTGGAAAGTCCCATTGATCTTGGCCCAGCTCAACTGATCTCAACTGTGTTCACTCATACATCCAGCATAGACCGGTAAGGGCCTGCCTGGTCCATGACTAGGCTCTACTCCACAGGGTGTCTCGTTTACCTCTAGGGTAATTCCAGGCATATCTTGATGATGGCAGCAGGAATCCAAAAGAGAGTACAGAACATGCTAGGCCTTTCAACGCTAAGGTAGCACTCTATGGAACAAAATAAGTCTCAAGGGGTGGGAAACAATTCCACCTCTTGATAGGAAAAATTGCAAATCATATCGTAAGAGACAGGGATACAATGAAATATAACAAACTAGGGCAATTTAGGCATTCCATCTGCTACATATTCCTATTATGTCCAAAGACATTACATACTTTAAACACATTGCTTAAAATATATGCAACCCCATGAGATAGGAAGAATTAATGCTTAAAGATGATAACCTCCTAATATCACACAGCTAACCTTCATAAAAAGAAAAAAATCAATTTACATTTTGCAAAGGGCATTTGTATAATCTCTCCTTTTAATTTAGACTATGGAAGTGGGATTTAGACAATGAAATTTAGACAAAGCAGAATGTATTCCACGTTACAAACGGTGCTTAGAAAGGTAGAGTGAATTGGGAAAACGTCAGTCTTCCCTCTCCATGACAAGTGCTCCTTCCACAACATCTTGATGCTTCATAATCCCAAGTAAACAATGATTTGCAGCATTTCCAAACACCACAGAACCAAATTATATCTTCAAGTAGGTCTACATATATGTCACAATCTCAAAAGTAGCTGATTTTGCTAAAAGTAATCCAAAAAAAGCCAATAGATTATGTGGAAGTCTTAACACCAAATGACCAAGTTTCTGAAGCCTTTTTAAAAAACAAACATGATGTATGTTCATGTTCATTAGCCCAAACCAAACTTTCCAGGTCAATCACTTTTTTTTTCACCCCCCTTTGAATACAACCAAATTACGATAATAAGTTCCCATTTCACCTTGGAAAAATTAGTTTATTTCTCACATTCCAATTTTCTCATTAATAAAATGAGTAAATTGAACTATACAGACTTCAAGAACACTTTTACGGACTATTCTCAAACTGTAGATAATCAACACCTATAAAAATTATCAGTTATTACTATTTTTAACAATTCCATTTAAATTACCATTAAGCTTTATAACTCGGCTTTTTCTTCAATTTTTACAGTTTGTCAATGCTGCAATTTATGTCACCAAAAAAAAATAAACAAAGCAAAGGAAATGCGACTTCCATTTATTATTTTAAGTGATCCATAAAGGCATCTACATGATGAAATAGGAATGGTTCAGGTCACATATGTAGAACCACGGATTAATATAAACACACTGAAACTTAACAACCTTCTCACCCTTGCCAAACTTGAAATTTTATAACGAATGTAAAAAATGAAATTAAAATAACTCCCCAGAAAGTAAAGAGATCCAGAAAATTGTTGTTCTTCTGGGATACTGATTGGAAAGACCTGCATTTGCACTAAGATAGTTCATGATTAGTACGGTTGGCACTTCATTTCCAGAATATCTTAGCATTAAGCAACAAGTTAAAAGTAACATTATATACTGAGGCACACTAGCTAAAGTCAGGGGTTTTAGAAAGATTGTCTGCATCCTGGCTTCACCACTTTCTAGGCAATGCCAATTTTCTCATTTATCATATAGGGCTGCTAACAATGCCTACTGAATATAGCTTTTTTGAGAATTAAATGAGATCAGACACACAGCATAGCACTCGGCCCATAAGAAAGACTATAAAAATGGCAAATTGTTGTGTATGACAATGATAATAAAATTGTAGCTTATAACTTTAAACGGTTTTCACATAGACTCCCTCATTTGGTTTTTATATACAGACAAATTTCAACTACAGACAGAGAAATCATTGTTGTCTCCCCAGAGTTTCAAATGAGGTTAAGTTCCTTGTACCAACTCACAAAGCTAGCAAAAAAGTAGAGCTAAAATCTGAACCAAGATTTCTGAGTGCAGGTCCAGTACTCTCCCTGCTGCATCACAGTCCTACAATAAAATGTTCCTTCACAATCAATTCACTTTCATAGATAATTACATATAAGTCCATTGAAATTCTAATTACATCTTGAGAAATGAATATATACACATGGATCACCCTGCTGGAGAACTGAGCAAAAACAATTATAAATCAAATTCCTGTGAAGTGAATCATATTTTCCCATTGCAACTTATAAGAAAACAAGAATACAATTTAAGCTGATATCTGTTGATAAGCAAAATCAAAATCTAGAATGCTATATTTTGGTAATATTTTAATCTCTAAGCATACTATTCATATTCGAACCTCTGGTTGTTCACTCTGTCATTAAATTTTTCAATCCAACCTGTGCCTAGTTCATAGAAATATCTAACAGCTCCAAATTATAAACAAAATGAATTTATTAATTTTCTTTAGCCTTTGCCAACACTAATATAATTTTAAAAAACAGGTTTCAAACTATAACTTTGCATTATATCATTAGGTGTTTAAGTTGAAAATACATCAAATGTATTTTCTATTGAAATGAAAACTCTGCTGTACATATATATAAATTAATCCTATCTCATTTGCCTTGTAAATGCAGTAGTCTAGGTATGTAATATCATCTGAAAATGGGAAAATATACATTTCAATTTTTACAAGACTGTACTTCATCAGTTTCATTATCAACTTCATACTTCAAGAAATGCATTAAAATTAAAAATATTTAAGAATTTTTCTTATTAAAGAGCAGTGTTGAATCATAATCTAGTGATTTTTAGCACAAGCAACAGATGAAGGAGTCATCAGACAGATGGCTAAAATAGCTACAATAAAGTGTACAAAATATATGATTATAATAATTAAATATTTTAATTGTTAGTAATTACTGTAAATTACTTTAAAAACTAATATAATCAAATTTGAGTAAACTGACTTGTTTATACCCATTTCTACTTGATATCCTGGCAATAAAATGGATCTCAAAACATATTCTTATGGTTCATAAAAAGCTAATAAATGTTTTAAAAATAGTGTAAGGAAATTTAATGTAATATTATTTAGTTATTCCCAGTGTTTTTCTGAAAACAACTATTTTCTAGTTCGTATGATTAAAATAGGTAGGAAGTACTGCTAGATAAATTAAAATAAAATATGGCAACAAGATAACTACCCAGGCTTATGCTGATTTCAAACAATTCAAACAAAAGTATAAAACAAATATCAATGGAAAGCAACCAATAAGGACACCACAACCTTAAAAGTTGTTTTTTAATTTAAAACTCTGTATTTGCCTTTGTTCAAAATCTCCATATTAATTATGAAAAAATAAAACAATTTTAAAATTATTAATAACTTTCCAAGCATTCCAAAATACATGTCAATTAATTGGCATGGCATTGTCTCCAGTCTTAACAATTTCCAGTTTTTTTAATATGATGTGATTTCCAGTGCTAGTCATAGGTTTATTGGTCTTGGATAGACAGAGACCAAATAAAGAACAGATCAACACCAAAGAGAAAGTTTTATAAGGTCTCTAAAACAGAGTCTGGCTAATATTTATTGAGTGCCAATTTTGAACAATGTAATAAGATATTCTAAATAATTAAAAACATTAAGTAGAAGAAAAAATCCATTAGTCCATGTTGTGAGAGAGAGATACCACACATTTGCCACCACTGTAGATACTCAAATGCCATTGGATCACATTCTTAGAGTCAATAAGAAAATAGTCAGAACACCTGATAAAATTTAAGCAAGACCCTCAATACATAAGCAGAAATAAGAAATACAAAATTAATATAAGCATATTCAGTCTGTTAGGTGCATTTAAATGCATTATTGCTATGACTTTGGTATATACAAGAAACACTTGAAAGCAAACTGTGAACTTAAGAATTTCTAACATTCGTAAGGCTTCTTTACATTTCAGTTCCAAATAGACTTTTAATAAATAGAAACTTGAGCTATATTTTCAGATTTTCTTATTTTAGTCATAATATACATATTGATGTTTTTATTATGACAGGTTATAGGTTTTGTTTTCGTTTATTTGGTGGCAATGATTTTAAATAACCATTCCTGTTCACTCTTGACTTAGTTTTGTTGATCTGGGTGCTAATTATTATTATTACTCTCACTGTTTCCATCTGTCATCTCATTTGCAGGGTCTTAGACTGCTTAAGCTTACAAAAACACAAAACATTCGGGGTTGCTTCACTGTTGAGTTTTTCTATATCATTAATACCATGATCAGGAGAGCACAACTCAAAAACCAGACAAATCATCTGCAATGCATGTTTCGCTATTGACTACTTTAGCATTTTTGAATCACTTAAGTATCAGGCACTGTGCTAGGTTCCAGGGATATAAAGATGAATAAGATTAAATATTAGCAGTACATTATGTTGAGTTACAATTATGTTGTAAACATTTTTTCTCATGAACCTGATCGTATCTGTTTTCTGTGGATTTTTTTCAAGCTTTCTTAACATTGAGTTCACCTTTAAATCCAGGATTATGTAAGTATCTCCAGGTAATTCTATTCTCCCACTAAAACAGAAGCAACATTAATGTAAAATACTCCATAGTGTTTGTTATGTAGGAGATTGATCACCTAAACTAATTACTAATATGCTATCTATGATACAGTTACCTGCACTCTCCAACCTCTTCCCCATTATAGAATCAATGCTATAAATTACGCTAGCAGCATTTATATCAGGGTTGTCAAATTTATTCATATTATGAATTCTGCTATAGGGTTTCAGTTTAATTACTTGAATTAGATAACCATACCATATGTATATCCAGTTAATTTATACCTGGTTTTAGGGCCTGTTCTATAGTTTAAAACTCCTATCAACTTGCTAATATAAAAGGAAATTTGAAGATAACTTGTAACATACATTTTTTATTATTCTAAAATTATACTATAAACAGAAGCATTTTTGTAAAGCTGAACACTATATTTATATTCTTCACATCACCTTTTCACAATAATCTCCAGTATTAAAATGGAGATTGATTTCCACAGAAGTAATGATGGCTCCAAAATGTAATAGAAATAATACAGAAACACAACTAATCTCTTATACATAAAGAAAATGTTTTTCTAATGAAATATTATTAACATATTTCCTCAAATTGTTAAGAAAAAACAACTTGCCAGTGATACAACATTTCATAAATATCTTCTTCGCTCTGAACAATAGAGACTATATATTGTTAATATATCTCAATTTAGCCAAGCAGAGGTAAAATATTTTTATTTGATGTTACTTTGTTTGATTCTCTGTACCTCACAGGACTCCTTTTATGCAAACCCAGGCAGGGTCATAGGTTTTAAGAAACTCCATCTCTCTGGCTGCAGTCAGGGCATAGTCCCATGGTTCTGCAGTTTGTTCACTTCACAAAGCATGTTGGCTCTGGGGACAAGTAGGGACTGAAACTCAGTCATTATTGCTCCACTTGCCAAACTATGTGGTGCCCCATTACAGGACTGACAGGTGTTGTGGCATCTTAGAGGAAGGTGTACTCTTTGCAACTTTATGCCCAGGGATGCTCACTTTTTACCATTCATCTGTCAAGAGGCAGAATCTTTCAGTAATTCTCACAAGGCACTATATATGTTAACAACAAACTCACCTTTTTCTGCAGGTAGGGTAAGAATTGGAGGAGGATATAAAACTAGAATTAACAGACTCCCTCCTCTCCCTCATTATTTACATCCAAACACACCAAAATGTATCTCTAACTCTTTTGTCCCATTACCGCTGCCTTTGTTTAAGACTACACATTATCTGACCTGAAACTGACTTTGAAATGGTTTTTCCTTTAGGCTCTCTGAGTCTTCAGAGTCTAATTTATATCCCTATTTTCTGCTTACCATTCAGCCTCAAATCTGGTACACAATGCTCACCCACTCCATTTGTCTCCACTCAGTCCCATCATAGGCATTGTGAACCTGAATGTATATCCTCTCCAGTCTTAATGATTCTCCTGGTGTGCTCCTGGTACCTGGTATCCTCTATTCCTTCACTTCTTTTCTGCCTAGCTTATTTACTTTCAAGGGGAGTAGATTTGTATGTCTTTGAGGTATAACAACAAGTATAATTTTTATTCCAAATCTTTTTTTTTTTTTTTTTTTTTTTTAATAGGCATGGGCAAAGACTTCATGTCTAAAACACCAAAAGCAACGGCAGCAAAAGCCAAAATTGACAAATGGGATCTCATTAAACTAAAGAGCTTCTGCACAGCAAAAGAAACTACCATCAGAGTGAACAGGCAACCTACAGAATGGGAGAAAATGTTTGCAATCTACTCATCTGACAAAGGGCTAATATCCAGAACCTACAAAGAACTCAAACAAATTTACAAGAAAAAACAAACAACCCCATCAAAAAGTGGGCAAAGGATATGAACAGACATTTCTCAAAAGAAGACATTCATACAGCCAACAGACACATGAAAAAATGCTCATCATCACTGGCCATCAGAGAAATGCAAATCAAAACCACAATGAGATACCATCTCACACCAGTTAGAATGGCAATCATTAAAAAGTCAGGAAACAACAAGTGCTGGAGAGGATGTGGAGAAATAGGAACACTTTTACACTGTTGGTGGGATTGTAAACTAGTTCAACCATTATGGAAAACAGTATGGCGATTCCTCAAGGATCTAGAACTAGATGTACCATATGACCCAGCCATCCCATTACTGGGTATATACTCAAAGGATTATAAATTATGCTGCTATAAAGACACATGCACACGTATGTTTATTGCGGCACTATTCACAATAGCAAAGACTTGGAATCAACCCAAATGTCCATCAGTGACAGATTGGATTAAGAAAATGTGGCACATATACACCATGGAATACTATGCAGCCATAAAAAAGGATGAGTTTGTGTCCTTTGTAGGGACATGGATGCAGCTGGAATCCATCATTCTTAGCAAACTATCACAAGAACAGAAAACCAAACACCGCATGTTCTCACTCATAGGTGGGAACTGAACAATGAGATCACTTGGACTCAGGAAGGGGAACATCACACACCGGGGCCTATCATGGGGATGGGGGAGGGGGGAGGGATTGCATTGGGAGTTATACCTGATGTAAATGACGAGTTGATGGGTGCAGCACACCAACATGGCACAAGTATACATATGTAACAAACCTGCACGTTATGCACATGTACCCTACAACTTAAAGTATAATAATAATAAATTAATTTAAAAAAAAAAAAGAAAGAAAATCAAAAAAAAAAAAAAAACAGTATTTCAAAGCTTGAAAAAAAAAACAAAAAACAAAAAACAAATCTTCATTTTTAAATTTAATTTAGAGCTGCTTCTACTCCCCTAGTCATGTTTGTGTCAGACTTGGAAACCTGCAAAGGGCTCGGGACTGGGCAAGAGTTGGGAAGTGGCATCTTTACTGTTTTCCCTGTCTCATTGTTCAAGTCTTCCCCTATCACTCACTGTGTTGTTTCTGGTCTCTCCCAAGTTAGAAATATGTTGGTTCTTTCAAGGAGAGCTTCTGTGAGACTCTGAAGTCCACTCTTCACACCCTGAGTTTGCTGAAGTCTTTCTTTCTCCTGTAACGTTCACTGCTATGGGCCACGCACCCATGTACCCACTGATGCCGTGTAAAGGGGCGATTCTATTGCAGGCTTGTGGGGCCCATCCCAGAAGGCTAGTCTACCCCTCAAATCACTGCAGTCTTAGATGGGTGTGCCAAGTCAGGTAACAGCAGTTGTGAATGAATGGGAGGGGGCTTGTCCTCTGGAGTCCAGCCTCCACCACAGTAATCTGGGCACTCTTCCCCTCTCTGAGACTCAGCTTCCTTCTCTGTAAAATGAGTTGATCCCTCCTAGGGTTGCATGAGGATTGGACAAGGTCTTGCTTATACATCACTTAGCTCATGATTTTTACATATAGTAGGTGCTCATTAATGAGTATTACTGATTCAGGGTGACTGGGGCACCCAAGTCATGCATCTCCTTTGGGGAAGCACCCCCAAGAGCCCACATTTGTTGTCCAAATAAACAGATGAGCCAACTGCTGTTCAGGAGGCCACAGGCTGTCCTCTATTGCTACCAACCCCTATTGCTATGTTCCACTACATATAGACTCTCATTCTGGGGTCCTCTCACCCTGCTACTGATTAGTCCTGTTTCCGATGCTCTCTATAGTACACCAGACCAGGAGATCCTCTTCTCTGTCATCAATTGTAAGAAGTACAGTCTCCTTTCAATGCAGATTTCTCTCTTTGATCTGCTATCTCAGATAGCTTTAGCTAGACTTTGGCCTTTGACGTTTTAAAGTAAAGTTCAGGCAATAGTCTATGCTCTCCCAATTCCAAGGAATGAAAGTCAAATATTCCAAACACTTACCTCCACCCCACTAACTATGCTCTGATCACAAGGTGGCAAAAGGTCCCTGAGTAGTTTTGTAATATAGATTTGGATGTGTATTTACCCTTTGAAATTCACCCTCAAATATCTTCTAAGCAATTTTGTGTACCTTTACCAAGATTTCCTCCATGTTAACATCTTGCAAAATTATAATACAATATCACTACAGGATATTAACATTGAAACAAGCTACTCATCATATTCAAATTTCCTCAGTATTACTTTTACTCGTTTGTGATTTTATGTGTATTTAGTTCTATACACCTTTATATCATGAGTAGGATCATATATCTGCCATCTACCATTGCAGTCCAGATACAGAACAGCTCCAACACTTCAAGGAATGCTTGTGTTGTCTTTTTATAACCCTACCCACCCTCACCCCCACCCCCAAACTTTGTCAAGCACTAATCTTATTTCCATTTCTATAACTTAGTCATTTCAAAAATAATAAACAAATAGAATCATATGGTATGTAAACTTTTGAGATTGGCTGTCTTATTCAGCATAATTTCCTGGAGGTTCATATAAATTGTTGATCAATATGTCATTCCTTTTTATTGCTGAGTTGTATTCTACGCAATGGGTACCACAGTCTGTTTAACCAGTCACCTAATAGAGAACCTTTTATTGATTTTATTGTTTCCTTATTTTGTGTTACCATAAAGAAATCTATAATCAACACTTCAATACTCTGTGTGTGTGTGTGTGTGTGTGTGTGATGCCTCTGTAATAAATGCCTGAGAATCCAATTTCTGGGTCATACATTAAGGACATGTTTAATTTTATATGAAACTTCCAAATTATTTTCCAATTTTTTTCCAATTTTTCCCAGTTTTAACTTCCTTAGGAACTTTCATACTGTTTTCATAATGGCTGTGCCAATTTACATTCTCACCAACAGTGTATTGTTTCCCTTTTCTCCACAATTAGTAATTGTTAACCATTGCTTAATAGCTAATAAGAAAAAATTAAAGTCAAGAGGAAAAGATCTATGAAGTATGAAGTATCAAATAGAAAAAAGTATTTTGCTAATATGGAATTCTGATCACTAGCAAAGCAGCTAAATTTAATCTGGACATACTTTATGACACTAAATACACAAAGATTCTTTTACAGATGTCATATATGCAAGAGAATATAAATCGTTTTGCAGTCCTATGTTATAAAAACATTAATTCAGCACTTTTAATGCCACAGATACTTTACATCAACAGACACTTATAATCAAATTATACACTAATGCCCTAAGACATCAGTGAATGTAAGTTCTCTCTGCATCTAGAATGATACTAGTTATCAACCATCTTTGGAGAAACCTAAAAAATAAAATCACACAAATCATTTCCATGCTCCAGTTTAGATGAAAAAATTCAGCTAAGAAAGACTGAAGGAAAATGTTTGATACTTTATAGGTTTTGGACATATTGTAGTTTATTCTCTTCTTGTTAATCGTCCTAACAAAGAAATGACATTAAGTTACAAACTGGACCCTGGGACTCGCAGAGCATCTTGTGACTACTTGCAGTCAAGAAAATGTCTAGAACTTGCTTATATAGGCTTCCTATCCACATAACTTCCAATTTTCACAAAAGACCTGATTTTCCACTGTTCCCCCTTGTTGCTAGACTAGATTTGACTGATGACTTCCTTTCTCTTCTATTTATCATGTATAAGACATCTACAATAGCATCAGATATTTTATTATACTTTAAAGAAATGGTCTTATTAGCTGTTCATAGCATCACCATCTTATTTAAACATTGTATTTAATATATGCAACTTGAAGATTTTTAAAGATATATGTTATACATAAAAATATTTAAAATCATGGTTTCCTTTTCTCACCTTGCAAAATGGTTAGTGTGATGGAAGAGTCTCCCAAATGTCACCATTATATTGATAGACAACCTTTCACCAGTGTTAAGTGAAGGTTGAATACTCTTAAGTGTGATCAGACTTAAACAGGCAAAAGAAATCTAAAGAAGCCTATAGTCTAATTTGAGATAAAATATTAACCCAAATTAACTAATTAAAAAGCAATGCAAAGGCTATGAAAGTATAAATGCAACTGATGTTTAATGAGTAGTATATGAAAAATTTTCTAGAGGACAGAAAACAAATGCTTGGTACTCTGGGCTGGGGCCGAGAAAACTTTGAAAAAGATGTCAGAAATAATGGAAAATATGTCAGTCTTTGCCTGGTATTATAGTGCATTCTTCCTCACACTTTCTTATTATCCCAGGTTAGATAATTCACTCGTCTCCTCACTACCAAGATCTGTGAGGTATTCTCAGTTACAACTGGCCATAGAAATATCTTCTTTTTTTATTTTTACCTTTTTCTGCCTCAAGTCCATTTAAATTCACTTAATGCTGTTTTAACAGGTAACCTCAAAACTTTAGGATGTAGGCCAAAGTGTTGGAATTTTACAAAGTCCAATTCTGACATTAAGTCATCTGTATGTAATAGTAGTCACACTCTACAAATGTTACAAAGAAATTTCTGGTGCTCAGAAATGTATAGCTTAAATATCTAGCATGCTTCGGAAGATAGTAACTTACAATTGTATACAACTATCAGTTATAGGATAGCCCTGCTTGGACCAGAGTTTTAAAATGTCCCATCAAAAACCTACTCAAAATCTTGTACTGCTCAAACTCATCAAGTGTTAATTAGATCATCCTCAAAGACAAGAGGATGGTTCAAAAGTATTCTGTACGATAATTTCTACTTCTGATCATTAACTTGGTGTAGATCTTTGAAATGTGATTATACTTGTTACATGAGGAACTGTGAATCAGAAGACAGAGATGAAATTATAATAATAATAGATAATATTTTCAAAGTTATAATAGCATTTGTACACCAGAATGGTTCCTTATTTGAGGTGTGTTTGCTAACTAAAGCAATTAAGTGTTTCAATTCAGGGTAACAAAATGCAGCAACTCCTTTCAAGGTTTCATTAAGTTTAAAATTTTATAGTGAACACTAGTTAAGATTATTAATATACAATATGTATTACGGTTTTGTAAAGTTTCACTGTCCTTTGCTGCACAAGCCCAAGAGTGTTTCATATTACTTAAAACGTAATCAATCAGTCTAAAAGACTGATTCACTGTTTAAGCCAGAGCAATCTTTTGAAATAAATGTGCAGTAACTGACAGCAACAGTTTTCACAAAGGTATTCTGAAAATGGAAAGAATAAATACACTTTACTTAAGTATCTTCAGTAATTTCCACTTGGTAGCACATGAGGGAACACAAAATAGCTTTAATGAGTAGTGAGTGAATTTAACTATTTGTGCATTGCACCATATTGATTTTAAGAAAAATAATAATAACATGCCAGGACTTCCCATAAATCATACTGTAATTCCTTCCAAGAGGCTATAATTCTGCATTGGCAGGCAAATGTATTTTTAATTCAATTTATAAATGGGTTAAAAAATACTAAAGGACACAAACTATGCTCTAATATTCCTCTGGAACAATGGTCTTAGAACAAGCTGTTAAAAGGAGACATTTTCTGTGTTGGTTTTGGTTGAGACCCAAAAAGGAATAACCAAATAGTTGACAAGAACCTTCACATTTTTAATCAAAATGCTAGGTCATCTGTGCAGAACTTGTAAAAGAGGCTTTCAAGAACCACCAGTTTTATAAGCCAGCATCCCTTGCAGCTGAAAAGTTTGGAAACAAGGAAGAAAAATATTTTTGGCTGGGAGCGGGGGCGGGAAATTGTTGAGCTGCTATAATCTCTCTACTATCACCTTACCTCAAACTTTGGAGAAACTTCAGGGAGACTGCTTCAGAAGCTTATCTGTATACAATGACGCCAGAAACAGAAGAGTTAATGTCTGATATGCATTTTAGAAGTCCTCTCCTAAGACCATTGTTGTAGGAGAATTCCAGAGGATTAGTAGAGCATAGTTTGTGTCATTCAGTATTTTTTTAAGCCATACATACATTGAATTAAAACACTGTATTCCTAGCTAAGCAGAGTGAATTTTTAGCTACAGTCCCCCTGGGAGAGGTAAGATTCTGTAAATGTTTCCTGAAGACTAAAGAGGGCAACTAAGAAGAAAGAATTTGCTGAAAGACATTTCAAATTCTGTTCAAGAACAATGCATAGGTGAAAGGAATAATCCCAACATAGGGGACGAATTTCCAGATTTCCAGGGGCTGGGGGTGAAATATTATGCGTGTAACTGGAAGAAAATGCATTTCCTGTATCATAGAAAATACAGCCGAATAGTCCTAGTATGGGACCTCTGAGAAATACAGATATCTGTCTGTCTCAATAGGTTATGTTAGGCTGTGGTAACAAACAGTCCCTTAATTTTAATGGCATAAAACCACAAGGATTAATTTATTGTTCAAGTATAATGGTTGCTGTGGGTCTGTTGGAGGCAGAAGCTGGCTCCTCTCATTGAAGTTTCAGTGATTTCATGATGAAACAACAGCCATCTTCTGTAAAGTTGTAGACTGCAGTGTTTAAAGGAAAAGAAAGATCTCTGGAGACTCCCATCCCAGTTCAGCCTATCAGTGACATTTTTCATTTTTGTTCAAAACTTCAAAACTCATTAATCAGAACTGGTTAAAAGCCCTACCCAACCACAGAAAGCCAGGAAGTTCAATCCTACCACGTGTCTAAGACGCACACAGCCAGAAATTTTTGATAGCATTCACATGCACTGTACCCCTTGAAGATAAAACAAAAAACTACTGAAAAAGAAAGAGAATCCACCAAACCCAGGGGAAGTTTATCCAGGGTTACATTTAAGTCAATCAAATCACAATTCATCTTTACCTCCCCTACCTTTCTGAGGCTTAACCCTATAAGAGCCAGAGGCAGCATCCTTGAACAGGGCAGAAAGCATAGAGGCGAACTGGGGAAACACAGGAAAGGCTGACCAATTCCCCTTTTCCCAATAGAAGTGGCCAGAAAAATGCTGGGAAAACTTTCATAGTAAATAAATTTAAGACCTCCTTTTTATATGAATAGTATGTAAAAGAAATGTCACTACTCATGTGATTAGCAGTAATTGCTGAACATTTTAGTCTCTAATAGTAAATGAAATAGGAGGCCTATCTGACATTTTATTCACGAGCAAGAAAATATTTAGCCCCATAGAGCAGGTTTGAATGAAAAATAGTGAAAGTAAAGTGGAGAAAGACCACTTGGCTTAAATAAGGACAAATGAAAAACAGCTCATGCTAGATGAGTAAATTTTCAGTGAACGGTAAACAGGAAAAAAGTATTCAAAGAAAAAAAAAGCTTCAAAGTGAACCTTTACGAAAACTATCAGAATACCTTAAGAATATCAGAGGAAATTATCACATATAACCAAGAGAATCTCAGAAACATTAAGATAAAAAGCTATCACAGAAATAGGAAAAACGTTTAGAAATCAGGCTAGACTACCCTGGAGTTTTCCCCGGATACATGAAACCAAAATTAAAGATAAAAATGCAGTGAAAATCTGACTTAAGTCAGAAACACCTAGGAAAATGCTCCATCACAGCAAAATGAATGGCAGAAAATCTGATTAGATTCTGTAACATTGGCCAAATAGGAATGCTGGGAAGAGGCAAAAAACGTAATTTATTTCCAACAAACTAGATTTAGGTATAGAGTGATAACCCCTTATAGTATCAGAACACATTAATAGTAAAACTCCCAAATGCAAACTACCATTAAATCAGTAACTAATCTTAACCTTTGAATTTTTCTTTTTCAGTGATACAGAAAGTATCAAAGAAACGGATATGCATGTTTAAAGAGATCAAATATTCAAAATAAAAATGAGTAAAATACTGTTTGTTTTATGTAAATTGGCCATGTTTTAATTTTTTTTTAAATTATTTTTTATTATTATACTTTAAGTTCTAGGGTACATGTGCATAACGTGCAGGTTTGTTACATATGTATACTTGTGCCATGTTGGTGTGCTCCACCCATCAACTCGTCAGCACCCATCAACTCGTCATTTACATCAGGTATAACTCCCAATGCAATCCCTCCCCCCTCCCCCATCCCCATGATAGGCCCCGGTGTGTGATGTTCCCCTTCCTGAGTCCAAGTGATCTCATTGTTCAGTTCCCACCTATGAGTGAGAACATGCGGTGTTTGGTTTTCTGTTCTTGTGATAGTTTGCTAAGAATGATGGTTTCCAGCTGCATCCATGTCCCTACAAAGGACACAAACTCATCCTTTTTTATGGCTGCATAGTATTCCATGGTGTATATGTGCCACATTTTCTTAATCCAGTCTGTCACTGATGGACATTTGGGTTGATTCCAAGTCTTTGCTATTGTGAATAGCAACATTCTTAAAGAAAAGAATTTTAAACCCAGAATTTCATATCCAGCCAAACTAAGTTTCATAAGTGAAGGAGAAATAAAATCCTTTACAGATAAGCAAATGCTTAGAGATTTTGTCACCACTAGGCCTGCCTTACAAGAGACCCTGAAGGAAGCACTAAACATGGAAAGGAACAACCAGTACCAGCCATTGCAAAAACATGCCAAAATGTAAAGACCATTTAGGCTAGGAAGAAACTGCATCAACTAACGAGGAAAATAACCAGTTAATATCATAATGGCAGGATCAAGTTCACACATAACAATCTTAACCTTAAATGTCAATGGACTAAATGCTCCAATTAAAAGACACAGACTGGCAAACTGGATAAAGAGTCAAGACCCATCAGTCTGCTGTATTCAGGAGACCCATCTCACATGCAGAGACATACATAGGCTCAAAATAAAGGGATGGAGGAAGATTTACCAAGCAAATGGAGAACAAAAAAAAGCAGGGGTTGCAATCCTAGTCTCTGATAAAACAGACTTTAAACCATCAAAGATCAAAAGAGACAAAGAAGGCCATTACATAATGGTAAAAGGATCAATTCAACAGGAAGAGCTAACTATCCTAAATATATATGCACCCAATACAGGAGCACCCAGATTCATAAAGCAAGTCCTTAGAGACTTACAAAGAGACTTAGACTCCCATACGATAATAGTGGGAGACTTCATCACCCCACTGTCAACATTAGACAGATCAACGAGACAGAAAGTTAACAAGGATATCCAGGAATTGAACTCAACTCTGCACCAGGCAGACCTAATAGACATCTACAGAACTCTCCACCCCAAATCAACAGAATATACATTCTTCTCAGCACCACATCACACTTATTCCAAAATTGACCACATAATTGGAAGTAAAGCACTCCTCAGCAAATGTACAAGAACAGAAATTGTAACAAACTGTCTCTCAGACCACAGTGCAATCAAACTAGAACTCAGGACTAAGAAACTCAATCAAAACCACTCAACAACATGGAAACTGAACAACCTGCTCCTGAATGACTACTGGGTACATAACGAAATGAAAGCAGAAATAAAGATGTTCTTTGAAACCAATGAGAACAAAGATACAACATACCAGAATCTCTGGGACACATTTAAAGCAGTGTGTAGAGGGAAATTTATAGCACTAAATGCCCACAAGAGAAAGCAGGAAAGATCTAAATTGACACTTTAACATCACAATTAAAAGAACTAGAGAAGCAAGAGCAAACACATTCAAAACCTAGCAGAAGGCAAGAAATAATTAATTTTTAAAAGACCCTTTTAAAAAAGATATATAGAAAAATTTCATAGCACAGAGTTCTTATCTATGTTACACCCAGTTTTTCCTATTATAAACATCTTACATAAGTATGGTACATTTGTCACAATTCATGAACAAACAAAAGTTACATTACTGTTAACTACAGTACATACTTTATTCAGATCTCCCTAGTTTTTATCAAGTGTCCTTCTTCTACTGCAGGATCCCATACAGGATACTATATATTAGTTGTCATATATCCTTAGCCTCTTCTTGGTTATGACAGTTTCTCAGACTTTCTTTGTTTTTGATGAGCTTGACAGTTTTGAGGAGTACTGATTAGATATTTTGTATAATGTTCCTTGGTTGGGATTTACCTATTTTTTTCACGAATGGACTAAAGTTATGAATTTTGGGGAGGAAGACCACAGAGGTAAACCATCATTCTCACTAAATCAAGGGTACATTCTATCTCTATGATCACCACTGTTGATGTCGACCTTGGTCACCTGGTTGAGGTCATGTTTGTCTGGTTTCTGCACTGTAATGTTACTTTTTCCTCCTCCTTTCCATGCACACTGTTTAGATGGAAGTTACTATGTGCAGCCATGCTTAAAGAGTGGAAAATTATACTCCACTTCCTTGAGGGCAAGTATCTACATAAATTATTGAAATTGTTTTGCATAGATTTGCCTGTTCTTCCCAATTCAGTCACTCATTTGATAATGTGTTTATATCAGCATGAACTCATGGATATTTTAGGCACAAATTCCACATATTTTCAAAACAGCCTTACAGAGATATAATTCACATATCATACAATTTACTCACTTCAAATTGGCTCTAATTTGAAGAGATGGTAAAAATCAGTGCTTACTCAGATATAGAGTCGCTCAACAATCATCAATCCAGGTCTAAATAAGTACATAAAAGTTATCAATTAAGCCATCTATAACCATGTGTTTAAACTACAATAGTCTAATTTGTATTGTTATATTTGTTCTATAACCTATAAAATCAAATTCATGTTATATTAAAATGTGATGAAACCATTATTAAAAGGCAGGAGAAATCCAATAGAAAGAAAGATATTTCAAGTTCATTGGTTTTACTTTTCTGTACAAACCTCTCATTATTAGAAAAGTAAATTATTTCATTTAAGATTATTTTATTAGTGGCTTTTAATTGTATACTTAATACAGGAATGACTTTCTGTAGGTACTGAGCACACAAATTTATTTTACACCCATGCTCCATCCTATCATCGTAAACTTCAGGTAAGACGTGCAGGCCAGAAAAGTGTTTTTCACCCCTATTTTACATATTAGGAAACTAACACGTCATGAGATGAAGAGATTGTTCAAGGTCCAATAACCGGAAATCAATGTCAGTCAGAATTTGAAACTAAATCTTAAACTTTTAGTCATTGCATGTTACCTCTTTTACCAATTGGAAATGGTATTACTATGGTTTTGGATATGATTTAAAACTGTCTAAATGTTCTAAAAATCACATTTCAATGCATTTCAAAACTATTTAATAAGAACTACATCCAATGATATTTTTAATGGTAATAAATAAGATACAACTTTTGTCTTCCAGGACCACGATTTGGAAAGATAAATAGACCAATGAACAAAAATAATAATATATTAAATAATACATATAAAAACAGAAGCTTGTAAAAGTAGAGAGATTCCAGGACTTTTGGAATGATTTATTGAGAATATGATGCTAAGTTCATTTTTTAAGTATAAGTCAGAGTTTTCCCATGTGATCTGAAAAAGACTTTTCCAGTTGCGGGAATCTCAATGTGCAAAGCCACAGAGATACAGTTTTAAATTGAGTGGCTGTATTAGTAAGTACTAGATTATTTTACTTTTAAATACTGTTTCCAACATCTAAAAATTAAGCATAAATTAATAATTACATTCATTAGTACTTTATTCTTATAAAGTGATTCTTATACTTGATGTATCTATAGTCTTTCTAATTCCACAAGGAGAGCTAAATGGAAAGATAAATAATTATCTTCCCCAACATGCAAATAACTCCCATGGTTTTCTGCCATTATTACAGACAAAACATCTGATTATCATCCATATTCTCAAGCTGTAATTTGAAATCATTTATTTCTATTGAATCAAACTCCATACCCTTCCTTACGCTTTAACATAATCATGGAACCTTCGTTTTTGGGTCAGCTAATAATACTTTTAGTTTTAATCTCCTAATCTCTCTGTAAAACCCATAGTAACCATTCCTATGGATTGATGAATAGGACCGGAAGCTCCAGGTCCAACAGAACCGTCATCAAATCCACTTGTTTTTAGCAGTCACCCAGACCTAAGTATTTTGCTAGGCTACAAAAGGACCTATATAAATAACATGTGGAATGTATTCCAATTCACATTTATTTCATCAATCTTGTTCACACACATTTTAAGTGTAATTAAAGATGAAATGATAGACTAAATTATTATTGAAAGTTTATGCAGTACCTGTGAGAAGAATCTTGAATTCAGAATCAACCATATATGCAAATGCTTCCACTTAATCATCTACAAAAATAAGGTAAGATCATGAACTCATGAATATGTTCTAGAATGATCTTCACTGATCATAATCAAAAAGTTCTTTAGAAATAAGGGGTAATGGACTACCGTCAATCTATTTTAGTTAGATAGAATGAGGTTTTGTGGAAAAAAAAAATAAAAATATCAATGAAAACCATGTACAGCCAGACAAAGTAATCTGCTACAGACTTCAGTATTTAAGGTTATGTTACACAACTACTTGGAGGGAATGTTTTGCAAGGAATGTATCTAAGGCATGGGTAAATGAACTACATGGTTAAGGCCACTTACAGAAAACATACGAGAGAGCATGACTCATGTTTTTATGACCCATGTCTTATTCACATGCTTTATGACCCATGTCCTATTTAACAAGCTCCCTCTCCCACACTGCCACCCCAACTCTGACAAAAAATAAATTCTGTCACCAACCACTACCAGGAATCCAATCACACTAGTGTTACTAACATACATGTGACTTTGTTGAACATTTTGAGATCACAGGAAGCAGTACCACTGCACAGAGCACACTGTAACTGAAAAATTCCATTGGACGTCTATCTTCTGAAGTGTTTTCTGGTCCCTGGCCACTTAATCCTCTTGTCTGTTATCCATACAGCATTTAGTCTCACTCTTCACACTTACTCACTCTGACATTTCTTGTGCAACATAGCTTCCTATTTTGTCAAACCTTAGGTACGAGGGAGCACCGGGAAGTTCCTTCACTTTGTATATTATGTATTGCTATGACATTAAATACACTTATGATGCAAATGTTTTACTTTTGTAACCAAAGAAAAATGAAAAAATAATAAAAATTACACATTAAGAAACGGGTTTCAACTCAAGACTAAATGAATGTATTAAGATGTGCCTTATGCAACTGTGAATGCACATAAAATAAGGCATTTGTTCACAGTAGGTGCTAGAAGAATACAGATTATGATTATGGGAATTATTCAAAGTAAGAAAAGAGTGTAATGACACAGGAAAAGTTAGTGTGATAGGGAAGTATAGTATGTACTCCTTCAGTTTACCATATATGAATCGAAATTAGGTAAAATAGGAGAGATGAATGATTTGGATTAGTCTATTCGAAAAATAGTTCCCAACTGAATGCTCACTAGGAACCAGACACCTCTTACAAAAATTGTTCTATCTTTCTCTCAACCTCATGGATAAATTCTAGTCATTCAACTTCATTTTTTAATGCACATAACACAATTTCTCCTATTATGAATTCATTTCTCCCATTACGAATTCATCTCATTATGAATTTCATTTATTTTAGTTGCTTGTAAATTCTTTCTCATTAGCCTGTAAGTCTCTCAAGGGCAGGATTATATCTGTCCACTTCCCACAGACAATATATGACCCAGGGCCTACCTACTCTCATGCTTAACACAAAAGAGGTACCCAATAAATACCTGAAGAATTAATCAATCAATTCACTATAGACTAAGTATTGCTCTACAACCGTATTTTTCTTCTTAAAAATATATATTGGAGATTTTACCATGATGGTATTTAAAGAACTACAACATTCCACTTACCGTCTTAGTAAACCAGAAACATACTGCATGAATATTCCAACATTTGTTTATCTATTTTCCTATTAGACATTTGGAGTTTTTTTAATTATTTAATAAAATCATGTTTACACAATTTTGCACCTCCTTTATAATATCTCTTCCTGAGTCTTTTTCTTGCCTTATTTAAATGATTTCCATTATAAACGTTGAGTAAAAGTGATGACAGCATACATTCTAACATTTCTTCCCAGCTTAGAGAAAAAGCACTTAGTGTTTCACCATTAAGTATGGTATTAGCTCTAGGTTTATTGCAGATGTTCCTTATCAAGTTGAGGAAGTTCCCTTCTATTCCTAATTTGCTAACAGTTTTTATCAAGAATAAATGTTGTATTTTCCAATAATTTTTCTACATCTGAGATCACCATATGGTTTTCCTTTTTCTTTTCTTTTTTTTTTTTTTTTTTAGACGGAGTCTTGCTCTGACACCAGGCTGGAGTACAGTGGCACGATCTTGGCTCACTGCAACCTCCGCATCCTGGGTTCATGCAATTCTCCTGCCTTAGCTTCCCAAGTAGCTGGACCTACAGGCGCACACCACCACACCCAGCTAATTTTTGTATTTTTAGTAGAGATGGGGTTTCACCATGTTGCCAGGATGGTCTTGATCTCCTGACCTCATTACCCACCCACCACGGCCTCCCAAAGTGCTGGGATTATAGGTGTTAGCCACCATGCTCAGCTAGTTTTTCTTTTTACTCTGTTAATATGGTGAACTATTTAATTGATTTTGCAATGTTAAACCAACATTGCATTTCTGGGATGAACCTAACTTGTTCTTGATGTATTATCTTTATTTGCCATTGCTATTTATACTTGCTAAAATTTTATTAATAATGTTTACATCTATTTTCTATAGGATATCGGCCTGTTGTTTTCTTATGATACCTTTTATGTTGGTCTCATAGTTGGAAAATGTTCCCTCCTCTGCAGTTTCCTGAAAGAGTTTATAGAGATCTGGTATTATTTCTTCCTTAAATATTAGAAATATTTTATTAGTAAGGTCATCTGTGCCTTCGGTTTACTTTGTGGGAAGATTTTTTTGTTTTGTGTTTGGGTTTTTAACAGCTGATTTGCCACATAATTCAAATACCATGTAATTTACTCATTTTATGTGAACAATTAAATGATTTTTAGTGAATTTACAGATGTGCGCAACCATCAGCACAATCCCATTACAGAATAGTTCCACTGCCCCGAAAGATTCCTTGTGCCCATATGCAGTCACTCACCACTGCCAGTGCCAGATGAAAACCACTCTACTTTCAAATTCCACAGACATGTTTTTCTGTGCATTTCATACAACTATATCATATGATGTTTTTTGTTTCTGACTTCTTTCAAGTAGCATAATATTTTAAAGGTATATCCATGTTGTAGCATGTATCAGTACTTCATTCCTTTTCATTGATGAACATTTTCCATAGTATGGATATACCTTATTTATCCATTTGCTAATTTGGTGTGGAAAAGTTTTAACTACAGATACATTTTCTTTAAAAGACACAGAGTCATTAAAGTTATCTATTTCTTCTTGTGTATACATAATATATTGCTGGAGGTTCACGGGAGCATTTCTGAGGATAAACTTCTAAAAGAGGAACTATAAAGAAAATTATTAAGAGCATTTGTAATTTAATATATATCCAAGTAAAAATTACTTAAAATGCATGTTAGATGAGCTGAACCAGTCTACAATGACTCCAATTATGTACTGAATGTTTATTTCCCCATCCCTTACCAACACAAGGAGTCTATCAATGTTTTCATCTTTGTCTCAACTCATCAGCAAACACTGCCTTACTATTGTGTTATTTTGCATTGCTTTAATTACTAGAGAGTTTATATATTTATTGTTTACTTTTACATATTATTTATATATTTATTGTTTACTTTTACTTTAATTACTAGAGAGTTTATATATTTATTGTTTACTTTTATATATTTATTATTTACTTATATATTTATTGTTTACTTTTATTATATTCACTCTCAGCCCAGTTTCCTCCCCCATATGAATCTTTTCCAGACCACTCACACTTTACCCTATCCTGAATTGCCTGGTGACACAACTTTCGTATTGTTATTTTGTATAGCCTTGGGAACAATAGATATTTAATAAGAATATCCTGAATCAGGTGATAGTCTATTCTATTTTTGTTAGCTTATCATCGATTTTTGCCTTCTCTGCTTAACAAGAACACAGAATTCTTAAGAACAAGAACAAACTCTCATGTACCATAATATCCTGAATATCAAACAGAAAATTAGTTTATCAACAATAAGTATTTGCATATTAATTGATGTGAATTTAACTAATCGAGACCAAAGCTAGGCTTTTAACATTACCTACAAATAAAATTGCAAAAAGAAAAAACATTTGCACTCCATAATCATAGGCTTAACCAGCAGCTGACCTTCACATCCTCATCTCACAAGGACTGCTTTCAGCAGGCTATGTGTGTGTGTGTATGTGTGTGCATGTATATATGTAGATATACATATGTACATATATACACACAGAGACTCTCCCTCCCTATGTATGCATATGCTCTCTATATACATAGACAGAACATATATATATATAAAGTATATATACAGAAGATGTGTTCATATGATATTGTACATATACGTATATATGTATATAAAGGTGAAGTCAAAAATTAAGAAAATAAAGGCACTTTCCTTTTGAAAAATGAAGCTCACCGTTTCAAAATCAACATGTATCACAAGGCACTGTTGTTGACTCTCCTGGTACACCTGGAGCAATACAGTTTTTATGCTAATTATTTCTCTTCATGCTGGCTACTAGATAGATATCTTGCAGCTAACCATAGTTACATTATAATAGAATGAGATTGTCTGAAGACACAAAATCCTCTTATGTCGTCCAATTTAGAATCCATTTCACAAACTCTATGGTGCTACCTAGAAACTGAATGTGCTGGGAATCTTACATTTTTGCATATATTACTGTTACACTGAACTTCAGTTATGATATTTGTAAAGACAATAATTCTACCTTTATAGGCAATTTGATATAATGTTCCATCTATAACAACAAAAAATGTAATTTGTTTTCTAGTCTAGGTTCCCAGGTTTGCATTTAGTCTTACTCATTTTGTTAGAGAAAATACACTCATAGTTTTTATTGACAACGACACCAAAACTCTAGGGAAGGAAACAGTATTTGACTTACCCTTGCAGCCAGTAAAGACAGGCTATTCTTAACATTAACTAGTGAATACATTTAGAAAATTAACAAAATGTATTCTAGTCAAATCCTAGCGAGCCTCATATTTTATAAAAACAGCATATAATTATTTCAATGGTGCTTTTAAAATTTTATTCAAATCCATGAGTCATTTAATATCTACCATTTATTTTCTTCCTAATTCACATAATGAAAATAACTTATAACTAATATTATTAGCAATAAAGCCAATAAAATAAAATAGGACAAATGGTCTATCAGTGGTCCTGGGCAAATTCCACTATAAAAAAACTAAGATAATATATTAGGTTTGTGTTCCATTTCATAGATTAAATCACTGAACAAAATATTCCACAAGCTAAATATTTTTAGTGTTCATAAAAACTGAGTAACTGACCTGACAATAATGAAAGCAAGGATAGTTCCTACCTGTGTCATATTAAGTATACTTACAAGAAGAAGAAAAAGGTAGAATAGCTAAAAAATTAAAAAAAAGAAACCCAACTGAGACTTTATTATTAAATAATATTTTAACTGTTTTTCTTTTGCCTCTTATTTGTTATCAAAACTCTTTAATAACAGCACAGATGCCCAAATGAACTTTTATGGCCCACACAATAAGCATTACAAGATTTCCAAACATCATGAAATTTATGCCTTATTAATAACTTTGAGAAAATCATCTCCCATACATACATATTAATTTAAATTTGACTTTCATGACACCTGTTAATAGTTCATTCAGAGAAAATATTCCTCTCATCAAAGGCATATCAAAATCCACACTGCATTACTGACGTTTTACAAGCACTCTTTAAATATATTTTATATATTCTTCTATCAAGTGTTACAATGCCAGACATTTACTTGGCACCTGAAAGTTTTGTTTTTCTTTTTCCAATGCTTAAACCTAGCTGTTATTAATTTTTAAACATAAAAATAGAATAGGTAGATATTAAATATTCCCATTGTACAGAAATCAACACTGAGCCTTAGAAAAAATAAGACAGCTTTACAAAGAAGACACTGCTAGTCATGAGAAACATAGTAGAATTCAAGTCTTCTGGTGTCAGATCCACTGCTTTTTCTATTTATTCATGCTGCCTCCCAGTGGCACTGGATTAGTCTCTCTTGGGAGATTTTTAGAACTAGGATCTTCTCTCTTGAGGACATTTAAGAATAGATACAGCAATTGTATCTGTTGAGTGATAACACTTTTTTAAAAAAGTAACTTTTATTAAGGTTTAGATGAAGTTAAGGTTTCCTAAAATATGATACTAATTTCTGAACCAATATACACTGACAAATGTGACTCTACTACTCGCTGAATATGAACATTACATATTTGATTACATTGGCCAATTTGTTCTCAGAGTATTAACCATATGAAAATAAGCCACTCACAGCACAAATGCACCATGTTGTTAGGCTGTCCATCTATATCAAATGAATACTTATCCATACTTTTATACTTCCCAGAAACAAAAGGCAGTGAAGTTATAGCCAGACACAAGATGCATTTACAATTTAAGAGACTGATGACTTGAACTCCCTAAAGACCCAAACCCACCTTCTAGTCAATTTTTGTATAAAATTAAAAAATAAATGCAACAATCTTAATATTTTAAGACTATCACCCACCTACTTAAAAGTAAATTTTTATGGACTGATCATTATAAAATAACTGTAAATTAGCATGGATTTAATTCTGAAGGAAATGTTTTGAAGAAAAAAAAAGGAAGAAGAAAAGGAAGGAAGGAAGGAAGGAAGGAAGGAAGGAAGGAAGGAAGGGAAAATTTCTTTAGAAGAATAACAAAGAAATCACGGAAGTATATGCCATTAGATGGGTAAGCCAGATACCTAGAATTTAACCTTTCCCTCATATTCTCCCTTAATTTCCTTATCCCAAACCCTTTTTAAATTTAATTTATTTTCTTTCAGGAAATATGGTATTTTTATGCTTAAATAGTTTTTAAAGCTATTAACATCAAAGTAGCCCCTGAACCATAAAGGGAAGAGGCTTGGTGACATATTTCAACAAAATTATAAATATAGTATTCACAGGTTGGTTGAGGGTTATGACAAAGAGAAATATTTATGTAAATTGAGAAAAGAGATTTTTTTTTTTCAATCTAACATGCTTCCTTACGGATACAACATAACCAAACTGGAGAATCAGTAACTGACAAGCCTGTTTGCATATAGTGACCTCCTCTCCTTGTACTACAGGAAAACATTTCCACCTAGAGTCCTTTCACAGAATATCTAGAGACCAAGTGAAATCAACCATAATGACTACCAGAGCCAGATCATAATCAGTTTTTAATTGAAGTATCAAGCCAATTAATTTGTGACAACTTCCTATCACTTCTTATTCTTGACATGAGGTTTCAGAGGACTCAAATGGTTTTCTGATCCATGACGGCTGTGGAACATTTTAATGTTTGGTCTCTTTTAAAATCACATTTATTAGAGAGGAAAGCATCTTTAGAGATGGAGTCCTAAAGCTGACTTGAGATTACAAACCAGCCTCACTAGTTTGATTCGATTAAATGTCAAGAAACAAAACTTCCCTTATGCATCATATACACAGAGTCTTAATAGCAGATCTTCCTTCGGTTTTAGAGGTGTCTTTCAGAAGTACATTTGAGCCCTAAATATGTATTTGTCTCGCTAAATTTAAGTCAACAAATAAATGATTAGTCTATGTATAAGTTGTACTTATATTCAAATGAGTATCATTTTTTCACGTCATAAAAATTTCCAAAACACTGTATTTTAAGAACATGAACCATCCTTTTCGGGACTTCATCAAGATGTATATTCTTGCCTTCCACACAGAGCACCATCCAGTATGATACATGAAAGACAAACTTTATATAAATCTTCCTGAGATAATGCTGTGTGTTATTCCGGAATGAAAAACATCAATAAATTTTCCTGCTTCCATTTCCACTACAGTAAACCTATTATATAAAAATATTAACTTATATATGTACCTTAATCAAAAATAACAGATACCTTACATAACCAAACCACTTCTGCCATCAATAGGCAAGCCATTCCATTTAAATTCTTAAGGTGAAATACCTGGCAGATCTCAAAACATTTTACTGGTTTTGAACAGGAAGTGCATTTCTTTTCTTCCTCACACTCCAACTATATTGAGAGTAATGCATGCTACTGGGTGACAGTGATAGAACCCTAAAGAACATCTCCTTCTTTTAAAATGTTAACCACTGTTTCCAATTTCTGAAAAATATTTTTTGCCCTTTCAGTATGTGGTCAATATTTTCACCAATGATGGGCCTCAGCTTCTATTTAGTATTCCTGGAATATTCCACGCCCCATGGTAATTTTTGGTCCTCCTTTAGTATTATTCTAAATATTCGTGTTTGTTAACAGCCACCTTTAGAAGATCCTGAAATTGCATTACTGAGTGTAAAATGACCACATATGGTATGCACAAACACAGCACAGCACACTGAAAAATGCATACATTACCGGCTGCCTAAAAGACACGGGGGTAATCACACCAAGCAAACACAATAAGCACTCTTTCATTTATTTATTTATTTACTGCTTAGACACACTCATCAAACATGTTCAGTGCCCACTGAGCCCAAGGCAGTACATAGCACAGATGACATCTGTTAGTGGCTTCAGCAAACTGGATTATGTCAAAGTGTGAAATGGGAAATGAATCTCACTTCATCAAATAAACTGAACTCCAAGCCCATTTCCCAGCACTCGCTCCCCCACCCCAAACACACAAGCTTAACTTCGCCCTCCTTCCTCTTTTGATGCTCAGACCATGACTTCCTTCTCATCCTTATCTCTCCTCTCTCTCTCTTCAAGTATTTCAGCAGCTTTCCTCTGTCCTCTGAGCCAATCCCTCGGGAAAGGAAATCAGCAAAATGCTGAATGGGGAGACTTCACCAGCAGGTGAAGAGGAAAAGAGAGGAAAAGAAGAGGGTGTGGTACTCCTTTTCTCCACCACACCCCATCCCTGGAGTCTTGCACTCCAGTCCACTGCGGCGCAAAGGGGGCACAGCAGGTTCCCTAGCTCACCTCGGAGCAGCCTGGCCCAGACCAGCCATCCAGCGTTCTCCGCAAAAAACTTCCCTTAAACCAGCCAAATATTCAAGGGAGGCGGGGGAAATCGGGCATTAGTGAATACACATACACCAGAGCACCACGGAGCGACACTGAAAGGCACCTTTTTTAGATACAGACTCTCTCTCACCCTTCATTTCCTCCCACCCTGAGTATCTGACTTGAGAATTTACAGAGAACTAGGGGGCGAAAAGAGAGAGGAGGAGAAAGAGGGCATTACCTCCTGGGGCTGCCCTCAGGGCGCGGGCAAGGCTCTCATCCCCGAAGTGGCTCCAGTTCAAGGCACAGCTTTCCAGAGCTCAGCGGGGTTCGGACCCGCGTCCCCGCGGCGCGGCGCGGAGCTAGGAAGCTCGCCGGGACTCCCGCTCACGTCCCCCGCCCCTGCCGCGCGGGCTCCGCCACCCCGCGGGCACGCTGGCTCTCCGCGCTCGCCCCGCCGCCTCCCGGCGCCCCCACACCCACCCGCTCCGCGGCGCCCGCTGGGAGCCTCTAGCGGAGGCGAAGGGAACCGCAGGCGACCTGCGGCGCCCAGGTTCAGACGCCGGTTGCAGGGAGCCCGCCAGGCGGGAGCGTGAGCTTCGCGCGCCCCCGAGTCCGCCGGCCAGGTGCCGCCGCCTCTCCCACCAGCCCACCTGCGCCAGGCTCACCTGCCACCTCGTCCTAGCTGCGTTCACCGGTGCCCACAGCTCTCTATGGCAATCGGGGGTGGGTCTACGGTGCTAATAATAAAATTTTAAAAACTCTCTGGTAAAAAAAATGAAAACCCAAAACCCAAATCCACGCTGTATATCAACCTCGACAGAGAACCCAGCCCGAAATCGATTTCCAATAGGTTTCAGAAAGTGTAAGGGCAGGATACTCCTCCGGCTTCCTGCCTCCCAGCTGGGCAACGCAGCACCGGCTACTCCCTGACTTCCCAGCGCGGGTCGTGCGATCGCGTGGCGACGCCAGGAGAGATCCTCCTAACTTGACTTAACCCCCACCCCATCCCCAACATCTATTTTAAGTTACTGTCTCTGGCAATTCAAGCAGCAGCTTTGCTGCCTCTTACCTTGAGGCGCTGTTAATTCTCCTTCGTGTCCTTAAAATCCCAAGCCAAGGATGCGACGCACACAAGTCCAGGGGCTTTTCCTGGACTTCCCCCGCCTCAGCTCTGCCGGCTCCTCCTTTCCAAGGGATCAGGAGGGGATGGCGGTTCAAAAGCCCTCACCATAGAGGCGCCTCCAAGCCTTCGTGCCAGTGGAAACGGAGACCGGGACCACCTTCCCGGCACCCGGAAGCCTCCCAGCCCCTCCTCGGCCAACTTGGCTGCCTATTCAGTTTTCTTCCGTAACCCCACAGACACGTCAGTCAATTCCCTGGCATCAGGCAGGATATTCTTAGTTGCGGCCGCTCCTCTCGCTTTCTCTCGATAATGCCCCTCCCCCTTTTCTCCCCTTAATTTGGAAAATTTTCTACTCTCTGCCCGAATTAGGTGGGGATGAAGCGGAGAGGTGTAAGAAGAGCCACTCTAAGGCACAGCTTCAGAACGCCGTCTCCCTGGGCTGCTGCAGCGCGAAGGTGTCTACGCTGGGGAAACTTTGAGGGGAGGCAGCGCCGGTGCGGGGCTGGGCTGGCGGCGGGTGGAGGCGCCAGGTGAAGAGGCTTTGAGGAGGCGGCTGCAGGGCGGACGGCTGGGGCTCGGCGGCCCGGCTCAGAGCTCGGGCTGCGCACACACACAGGCGCGCACAGCCGCGCGCGCGCGCAGCTACACACGCACGCCCAGCCCTGCGCCCGCGGCCCCGGGCCACTGGCTAGCGAAAAGTCGGGAGACTTGAGGAGGGGTAGGGGTTCCAGGGATGTTGATGACAGGAAGAGTCAATCAGTCCTCTCTAGTTAGCGGATTGCCGGCAGGCAGTTCCTCGCTGCACACGCTTAAGTCCTTTGAGCCACCTCTCCGTTCTCTGCCCTGTCTGGCATTTCGACTCCGTAGCTCTTTTCTTGAGGCCAGTTACATCCCCTTGGCACCCGGCGAGAGGTCACTAGACTAAAGATTAGCCCGGTTCCCATCGCCACCCTCCAGGGGCCACCTCCGCCCCTTCTGTAGTGGAGAATTGAAGTGGCTGCAGCAGTTCGCTGGGGAGCTGAGGGGCTCCCCGAGGTCCTTCGAATAGAGGAGCCTACACATCGCTTCGTGAACATTATCCCCTCACATCCCGTCTTTCCTTGCCCACTCCCTCCATAACATTTCCCCCAAGGAGCTCCCGAAACTCGCTTAGATGTTTTTAAAATGAATTTCTTAGGAAATTATAATGCCTAGCTTTTGGAACTGGGTTAATTTAGGGTCTACGCTTATATTGTAAACTGGACGGTAGCAGGTGAACGGCTCAGCTGGAGAAAGGGGAGGGATTAGGAGTCTGGAGACCCAACCCCTTTAGCAGCCATTTCCAAGGTTTTGCACCAAGAGTAGCTGTCCGGGTCTCTGGCTAGCTCCTGTCCCAACTTTTTTTTCTTCCCTCTACGGCCGGGAGGGATCACTGGGTGCTACACCGCTGGGGCGTCCCAGGCAGGGGAGGCTTCGCTCTCAGAAGCGCCCCGGGGTCATCCACAACTCCCACGAAAGGAGCTTCCCAAGAGGAGTTTGTTTTACCCGGAATGGGTTGCTGGAATTAATAGATTACAGAAAGTAAACTTTTGCCCATTGTTTATTGTGCTTTTTTTAACCAAAGCTTGCATTTGTGCTTCGCCCAGTCTATTCCAGCACAGCGCTGCTCTGCCTTTTCAAGTGCGGGACAGAGAATTGCTGAGGATTTCTCCCCTCTGGGGCTTCGCGAATATCTATGGCTTGCTATCTGCTAGCGGAAAACGCAAAGTTGCCCAGCTAGGAGATGGCGCCAGGTTCCTTTGCTCTGGCGCTGGGTGCACCACTCCGCCACCCACCGCCACCGTCTCCATCGAGAATCTCCTCAAAATCACGGGAGTTCTTGACTGTGCCTCTTCAAGTTGGAAGGCGGTTGACTTTGCCGGGAACCTAGTACGTGAGCGCCAAACGTGGAGTCGCAGAGCGCAGAAGTGAAGATTTAATACAAAAGATGAAACTTGTAGGATGACCTCTAGCAGCGCTACTCGCAGCTCTGAAATCGATCCGGAGCATTCCAAGGTGAGCGTTGCGGCTCCCAGGGATTACGGACCGGTAACTTCAGGTGCAAGTCTGAATTTCAGGGATGAACCTGCTTTGGATTCTGTTTGAGCCAGCGGAGGCACTGACAGGGACTGTGGGTTTAGGGGTAATGGATCCATGGAGGCTGCCACTTACTTGAAGCGAGCAGACAGTTGGCGATACCTTCCCGCTAACTTGCTGCGCTGCTCAAGGCTGCTCACAGACCCACGCGTAAGGATTTAGAGTGTATATGTCCAACGCCCAGGCTTAACTTCTGGTGCAATTAAGGAAGAGCTTGAAGCTAAACCGCGCAGCTTGCATGAAGAAGTGAATAATGAAATCGGTGGTGAGATGCTAAGGAATAAAAAGAGGCATTTTGTTGCGTGTATATTAGTTTACCAGGATTGAGTTTTTAGGTTTGATGTCCTAAAATGTATTTTCGACACAGACTCTTTTGCATCCTTTCAAGAGGAGGATGTTCGGCAGTGTTTTGGAACCTGGTATGAATCTATACATTGTCTGCTTGCCACAATGTTTGATGCTTCTTCGAGTTCTAATTCTTATTCCTAATTAATAAATTACTGTTCCTGATAACGAAGTGGGAATAAGAATTAGAATAAACTATTTCCAACAAAAGGCCATCTTTAACTTATGATTTCTGATTATATAAGCCTACCAATTCCCAATAAAATATTCTGGCAGACTATTAGGCATGAATTGCAGAGCTGTAATCAAGAGACTCTTGGTTCAACAAAATTCAGAATTTAGAGCGACTCCTCTCCAAAAAGATTCTGACTGGAAATTCCTTTCTTGTTTGCTGTTGGTGTGCAGGCCACTGTCTGTAACTGAAGTTTCTGTTTAAAGTAAATGTAGGTTATTTACACTACACATTCATTAACTTTAATACCTGAAGGGTGCCTTACAGTGGTAGGAAATGTTGTAGAAAGTCTTGTACCAGCCATTGCGAAGTCTTTTTCACTTGCTTTGAGTTTTTGATGTATGCGATGTGTATGCAGTAGTGGTAATCCATAGCATAATATTCTTGACATTTAAGCACCTTCAAAAATAATTTTAAAAACCTGTAGATTTATGGATCCTGTTCAAAAAATGGAAGAGGATAAGGATCACCCTTTTCCCCCTCGCCTTTTACACTTTGCTTTTATGTGGGAAAATGTTTAACAAACCAGGAGAGCAAACCTCAGGATCAGAGGATATACCCCATTCCCACTACCCTTAGATCTATCTATGGAATTGAAAAGAAACTATTGAGACTCAAAGGGACTGTCAGATCCAAGAGTCTTATTTCACCACCAAATTAAAATAACTACAGCATTGTTCCAGTGTTGTCTATGTCTTTATGTTCTCTGATAATTGAATTTGAAATATATGATATCTCTTCCGATGGAAACATCTTGATCCTTTTCCCTCCTTAAGATCATTTCTCTACAAACTGCCATTTTCAGAACACTTTTTACTTCTCTAGAGCATAGCATTCAGTCTATTGGTGTATTGTCTTTTCATAGATGAAAGCTATTCTTTCTTTACTGGTATGCCTTTGCTACTGTACTGTGAGCTCTGAGAGCAGAGATCTTGTCATGTACATTGTTGTTGCCCAGAATTTATACAGAATCTAATACAGAATAAAATAGATGCATATGATGATGATGATCATGATGAAAGCTACCATGTATTGAGTAATGACTATGTAATGTGATTTATGTACATTATATCAGTTGATCCTGTTCACAACCTGTTTACCTACATTTTATGTCCTCAAATTACAGGGAGATTGAGGCTTATGCAAATTTACCTAAGGTGACAGATCTATTTTGTCACAATTGAGTTAATTATGGAACCTACACAGTATCCTTCTGACTCTGAAGCCTGCACTATTCATCATTTTGCTCTATTCAAATAGCCAGATCCCCACACTTTCAATTATTCAAGGCTAAAAGGAATTTATATGTTTTTAATGCTAAAAAGAGGCAGATTTAAAAATGAGTTCCTTACCTCTCATGCATTCAAGTCAATATCTATTTGAGGGTCAAAACACAGGAACAGTTTACTTCTCTTATTGCGTTAAAATAGGAGAGTGTCTTCTTGGCATTATTTTCATGGGAATGCCAAATGCTGAATTAGGGTTTCCTTTCAGAGAGGGGAGTCAGGCCATTGGGAATTTTATGGATATAGAAAACTTTTTATTATTTACTTCCATGTTGATATTCTTATGTAAAACAGAGAGGATGCTATTATAAAATCTCAACTGTATAAGATGAATAAATTCTAGAGATCTATTGTACAATAATGTGCCTATAGTTAACCATACTGTATTATATACTTAAAAATGTGTTAAGAGGACAGATCTCATGTTGGCTAATGGCCACAATTTTAAAAATAATAAAAATAAAAGCCTCAAAACACAGACAACACTGAGTATAGAATGACATAGGAACATGCCATAGAAATGTGTCATAGTTGTCAATTTCAACAGCTCATATTATAAAACATCTTTTAAACCTTGGATCATTACAGTACAAATACAGAATATCCATATTGTGGAAGATTAAGCTGCTGTGTAAAAGAATGAGGGAATTCTTAATTGGTATAAAAAGGTCTCCATGATATTTTTAGGTGAAAATTGCAAGGTGAAGCAAGGTGTTTTCTCCAAAAATTAATAAAATTGGTTGGGGTCATGGTGTAAGTGGGCAGATGGTATCAAAGATAGAGGTTAGACTTTTTATGTTCTTTTGATTTTGGCACCATGTATAAGTTTTACCTTATAAAATAAAAGAGTGCCTTTGAGGGGTTGCATGGAAAGAAAAGTATAACAGATGTATCTCTTCCTTTTACTTTAAAAAAAAGTTTTTGTTGTTGTTGTAGTTGTTTATAAAAAGGGTAGATGAAAGTTGTGAAATAACCTGGCCTGCAATACATTTGCTCATTTACTCCTTCTACGAGGGAGAGACCTTGAGGGAAAGAAGCAAAAAGGGGTTTCTTAGTTCAGGCTACTATAACAAAATACCATCGCCTGGGTAGCTTCAATAGTAGGAATGTATTTCTCACAGTTCTGGAGTTCTGTGAGAAACATTTTTCACAGTTCTTGGAAGGCCAAGATTAAGATGCTCGCCAATTTGGTTCTTGGTGATGGCTCTTTTCCTAGCTTGCAAACAGCTGCCTTCTAACTATGTCCTCACATGGCCTTCTCTCAGTATGTGTTGTGGAGGGGAACAGAGAAAAAGAAACAGACATTTTATCCCCAGTTTATATAGCAACTAATCCTATCATGACGGCCCCTAATCCCATCATGAAGGTTAGACATGACCTGTCTAACCCTAATTACCTCCCAAAGGCCTCATCCCTACATAGCACCACATTAGATGGTTAGAGCTTCAACATAGGAATTTGGGGTGGAAAGAAGGTACAATGTTTAGTCCATAACAAGTGAGCAGGTCTAATCTCCTTGCAATTCTACCTCCCCTGGGTAAATAGACTAATGATATTTGCTAGAAGGAAGAGCGCTGTCTTTGTGCCTTTAGTAGGATATCTGACTAAGGATTACCTATAATAGATAGAACCAGAATTTATAAGGGATAGCTTCCTGGAAAATGGCATATAGTGTGTCCAGTGCTGGGGTATAAAATGGAGATGTTTTGTAATTGAAGCACTACCCACTGTATGAGGAACCGTGAACACCTCACTTGGAGGCTTTGTCTATTCTGGGCTACAGAGATGTGACTTTCACAGGAAAGAAAGACCTGGAGAGCCATTATTTTGAACCTTTTGATAAGCCTTTTGTTTGTACCGTTGAAATATTTAGTTTAGGCTAATACTGCTTAGGATCTCTAATTCATGTTAGTCCAATTTGAGAAATTCACTATTAAGAAATAGCTTGGAAATGGCTTACTTCAGATAGTGAGCAACTTAAATGACACCTTTTATGTACCAGAAACATTCTAGGAGAACTAGATTTATTTATTCATTTAATCCTAACAACAAATCTAATAATTATTATCTTCGTTGTATAGATGAAGAAACAGTCACAGAAAAGTCAAGTAGCCTTGCCAAGGTCACATAGCTGCTTAAGTGGTACAGTCAGGGTTTAAACCGTGGCCATCTAACGTTAGATCATAGCTTTTTACCCTACACCAGAAGGTTCTATATTAGCTATAAGGTCTGTTAGAACAGGGACTTGGCTTTACTGTTGATTACAGGCTTACTAGGCCAAAAATGGTACATGGATCCTGACTGGATAAAAACCATGGACAGTGGTGAGACAACTGAGTATACCTGTTTGCCACACACTGTGCTAATTGCATTATATATGTTACCTTGTTTAATTTTTTTTTTGAGAGATAGTCTCGCTGTGTCGCCCAGACTGGAGTGTAGTGGTGTGATCTCGACTCACTGCGACTTTTGCCTTCCGGGTTCAAGTGATTCTCCTGTTTCAGCCTCCCAAGTAGCTGGGATTACAGGCACCCAACACCATGCCCAGCTACTTTCTTTATTTTTTGGTAGGGACGGGGTTTCACCATGTTGGCCCGGCTGATCTCGAACTCCTGACCTCATGTGATCCCCATGACTCGGCCTCCCAAAGTGCTAGGATTACAGACACAAGCCACCATGCCCAGCCTTTTATTGAATTTTCAAAACAACTCCATGGTTTAGCCAATACTATTATTACTCTGCTAATGATCAACATGAAGTTAATTGTTTCCTCTAAGTGTCGCAGTGGTTCAGTACAGAAACAGAATCTCAACTCAGCACCATTGTGCTACACTGCTTTTAACCTAAACTAACATTTTATACAATAATATTGTGTTGTAATTGAGTCGCTTGCTTACAATTCTGTCATTATTCTAGTGTTCAAAACACATGCTACAATGAAATAAACAGATCAAACATAGAGTTTGAATAAACATCTTTCAAAGCAGTTGGAGTGTTTTGCTGGAGAAACTACTTAAGTGTCAGTGATTTACCACTTGTCATCCTCCTAATACAAGTGGGTGTCCTAGTGACTAGTTCTGATATTTTTTGGACAGGGAGGAAATCAGACAAGGTAATGTGATCAGGAAAAGAATCATAAATGTCCCTTTCTTTTTACAACAATTTTGGCCCATTTGATATCTTACAAAGAAGAGTGCTTGTTTTCTTCAACTGTGTCTCTGCTTGTCAGTCAGTGGATTCATAAGCCATCCTATAAAATTTCAAAGTGCTATTCTCTATTGCACATTATAAAAATGAAACAACCAATAGAAAGCTTTCAGTTCTACCTTGGTTCAAATTTCCCTTTTCCTTAAATCTTACATATAAGGCAGTGCTTGCAATGGCAGTTGAAAGATGATACTGGAGCTGTCACCTAGGGGCCGGCTACTGATGAACTCACATACTAGGACAAGGAGTTTAAAATTCACCTTGATGATAATGGGCAGTTTATAAGCAATTTATCTCCAGATTCATGCATTTCTGTATTATGGTTAATCTGCAGTCTTTGGAGTTAGACCTCCTGGATTTGAATTCTGGCTCTGAGACTTGCTAGGTCTAGGACAAGGGTTCTGTAGAAGCACATAGGAGGGCCCTCTGAATCATTTTAGGGGACATGGGAACAGGGAAAGATCAGACAGGGTAGTTTAGGGAGTGCTACCCGGAGGAAAATATTCTAAGCAGAATTGCAAAGGAAGACTTGGCAGAAGCCTTAATATGCAAACAAAGAGGTTGAGAGCTGTGCAAAGTTTTCAAAAATGAGTTAGGGGCAGGGGGTGGGAGGAAGAGACAGGAAGAGAATCTGTTATCATTATGCACTACAGACAGATGTTTAAGCTAAAGTTTAAGAAGTTGCTAACTCCCACTACCTAAGAATGTAACTATATTAAAAGATAGAGTCTTTAAAGAGGTGATTAAGTAAAAAGGAAGCTATTAGGGTGAATCCAAATCCAATGTGCCTGATTTCCTTATAAAAAGAAGAGATTAGGACACACAGAGAGACACCAGGGTTGCCTGTGCCCAAAGGGTGGACCATGTGAAGAGGCAGCAAGAGGACAGTCAAGTCAAGTAGAGAGAACTTGGGAGAAAACAACCCTGCTGACACTTTGAAATTAGACTTCTTGTCTCCTGAACTGTGTGAGAAAATAAATTTATGTTGCTAATAAACCCACTCTGCAGTTCTTTGTTGTGACAGCTCTAGCAAAACTAAGAAGGGAAAAGCAACTAATAGTGGGATTGGAGAAGTCAGCTTGAAGCCTGGACATTAATAAGCTCATTCTCATAAGATCATGTCAGAGGAAGAAGAATGAAGAAGGAAAAGCAAGGTCAGTTAGCAATTAAAGACATTCCCTGAACTAAGACAGTGAGCATAAGTATGGAAAGAGATAGACAAATTCCAGACAGATAAGACAAATTACATAATTTAGAGACGGATTTCATGCGAGTAGCAGTGGTGTGGGAGAAGTATAGAACTAAATGATAGTATCCATTTACAAACAAGAAAAGAGGTAAAGGAGGGAAAATTTTTTGTAGTATGTTTTTGCTGGATAGATGATTTAATCAGAGTTGGGGTGACAAATACAAATGAACACATAAAATGCTCAAAACAAACATTAAACACCAATGTAGGAAAACAATATAACATGTGTCTTAAAGCTGTATACAATTAGGTACAAATGCTTGTTTAACAAACTAGGCTTATAAACATGGAGAAACGGAATTCCCTAAACTGGAAGATGAAAAAGAATTCCTGAGGGTTGGAGCTGGTTTTTTAACAATGTAATATTTGAGAATGTGAGGTTGAATAGAGAGAGAAAGAAAATGAGTAAGATGAACCAAGATTTGTTAGGTTGAATGTAGAGAGAGAGAAAATGAGTAAAATGAAACAAGATTTGTGAGGTTGAATGTGGAGAGAAAGAAAATGAGTAAAATGAACCAAGATATTGTGGGAGTATGTAAAGGATATTTGTACACAGGAAGCAAAACAGCTTGGGCAAACAGATTAGTGGAAAAACATAGCTGGAAGTGGTTTCAAAACTAAATTTGAAAGAGACTGTTGAGTCTTGAATTCTGACATGCATGTGGGGTTTTAATTATCTTGATTATATTGGGGGTAGGATACAGTTGTCAGTAAATTTGTGACTTATGGAATATAGTACTTTATTTCTCTTGTAGGAAAGAATTCTAGAGATGAGCAGCTTAGGGGTTATATTGTGTCATTCAAAGATTGTCGTATGCATTGTTCTGCTACATGTGGCTTACATTCCCAAGGTCATTTTATGATCCAGGAATTCAGCAAAAATGCTAATCATCGAAAAGAATAAGTTGAAAGAGAGTAAAAAGGCAACCTCAAAAATGTCCCACACAATACTTCTGCCAACATATCTTCACCCAGATTTTAATCATTTGGCCACCAGAACCGTAAGGCAGGCTGAGGAACTGTTCTCTTTTAGCCTTATGGCAATATTCCCAGCTGTTAAGTGGAGATCTCTTACTGACGGTTAAAGAGACACTGAATGTTCAAGATAAAGGCTTGAATACTGTGCTACTGGTTATTTTTTGGCTCAAATTCATTTTCTTGGAAGAATTATTTGTGTCTTATTATTGTTGTTTAGTTTCTCTGGATACCAAATATTTTTACTTTTTGTGTCCTTTTATTTCAAATTATAAACCATTTTCTTCTCACTAAAACTTGATATTACCTAAATAGTACCAAATATTAACATATAGGATATTTTGGTTTTGCATGCTTTTGGTTTTACACACACATAAATATAAAAAATATATTTTAAAATGTTTTCATGCATACAATATAATTATATGAACAATGTAACCTGAAGTCTAAACTAATGAAATCTTTGTGTGACAATACCATGTAGTCAGTATTAGTACAAAGTAGCAGGAAAGTAAACTTTTGTCACCTTGAGAATTTATAGCTTCCAAAATATTTAAACCAATAAAAAAATTTTGTAATTTCCTTTTACATATTCCTGCACTCACAGACTTATATCTCTTAATAAAATATAATTCTGAAGAAATTGTTGCTAAAATTGTATTCTAAAGCCAGCAACATAACATAAAACATCAATGAAAAATGTTGTTGTTACACTGAATGTGGTATAACATGCTTCAATCCTCTTGCAGTTGGCTTGGGTTTTTGAAGCACATCAAGAAGACAAAGTATAGCTTCTTTTCCAAGAACTATACTTACGGTTAGATGAGTGTATCTTTCTGAAAGAGTGCCAACTCACAAATGTTCTCAGTGAGGAGATAAAGCAATATCGTAGATAGATTCAGTTGCCGACTGTGTTGAGTCAAGAAAGCAATGACCCACTTGTTCAAAACAGGAACTTTTTGAAAGAAAAAAAAAAGTACATGGTACAATTTTAGTTAATGCATTTTATTTATGTTTCCGGGATACAAGGTTTCTTGTGTGTTGTTATTATTTATTAATTTATTTAAATGGTACTAAATAGTTTCTGTTGTATAAGCATTAGAAACAAAGAGGGTAGTACTTGCTTGAATCTCCTGCCCAAGTTGAGCAACAATATCATACAGACAATTTCTTGTCCCTTGTTTCTCAATAGAGTTCAATTGTTGAATTGCAATGTAATCCACAAAGTCTTAAATAGTAGGTGACCTTATTAGCAATGAAACTATGATTTGCTCTTTCTTTCCTTCATTAAAATAATAATAGTAAGACAACTTGGCCCTTCTAACAGTGCTTATGTTATTTCCACCAAGAACTGGTTGTGGAGTATAAGAGAGAACGTTACTGGTTGACTATGTGAAATATAGAACAGTCTAAATTATCCAGAAATGAATTAACTGTAATTATTTTTAATTTATATTTATTTTTTATTTTTTGAGATGGAGTTTTGCTGTTGTCACCCAGGCTGGATTGCAGTGGTGCCATCTCGGTTCACTACAACCTTCCCCTCCTAGGTTCAAGTGATTCTCCTGCCTCAGCCTCCCCAGTAGCTGGGATTACAGGTGCCCATCACCATGCCAGCTAATTTTTGTATTTTTAGTAGAGATGAGGTTTCACCAAATTGGTCAGGCTGGTCTCGAACTCCTGGCCTCAGGTGATCTGCCCGCCTTGGCCTCCCAAAGTGCTGGGATTACAGGCATGAGCCACCGTGCCCAGCCAACTGTAATTATTTTTTAGAGTTCTTACATTATATGTATTTAAGGTATATAATACAATCTTTTGACATACAAATACATAGTGAAATGATTACTGCTCCCAAATGAAATACTATATTCATCTCCTTTTACATAGTTACCATATATATGTAATCAAATATATTCACTATGTAAAACCAAAGTTACCATATACATGGTAACTATGTAAAACCAAAATATCCTATACATTAATATTTGGTACTATTTAGGTAATATCAAGTTTTAGTGAGAAGAAAATGGTTTATAATTTGAAATAGAAGGGCACAAAAAGTAAAAATATTTGGTATCCAGAGAAACTAAACAACAATAATAAGACACAAATAATTCTTCCAAGAAAATGAGTTTAAATATATGGTAGCTATGCAAATATATACGTGTCTGTATGTGTGTGTATATATAAAGTAATTATGTAAGAGGTGTACACACATATATGAGCACTTGAAATTTCTCTTGGCAAACTACAATGTTATCAAAGGTGCTGGGATAGGAGAGAGGGTAGAAGTAGGAGGGAGATGGGGAGATGTTGGTCAAAGGATACAAAGGATACAAAATTGCAGTTATGTAGGATGAAAAGACAGCTAATGTATAGCATGATGACCATATTAACCTTAATTCTTAAGCAAGATTATATGGTACTTGCTTCCCTGACAGGAATATCAGAGAAGAGGATATCAGGAATATACCGTAAGCAACATACTAATTTATAAGCTTGATCTAGGTAATTTAGGATAATATCATATCTTTTCATTATTGTACATTTGCACACATACAGAAACACAAAATTTTATTAATATTAACAATTGGTTCATGACAGACCTCATCATTGTTCTATGAATTGCCTATTTTTTAAAAAATATAATTAACTTTTTATTAGAATGTAACAAGTAACATAAACCCATGACTCATAATGAAAGTTGGGATCTTGAAAAATAAATGTATCTAACCATATATCCTCTGTTCCTTTAATTAACCTGTCTTCCTTCTTCAACATCTTTTTAAATCCTGTGTTCGGCCTGGCACGGTGGCTCATGCCTATAATCCCAGCACTTTGGGAGGCTGAGGCGGCAGATTGCAATGTCAGGAGATTGAGACCATCCTGGCCAACATGGTGAAACCCTGTCTCTACTAAAAATACAAAAATTAGCTGGGCATAGTGGCGCATGCCTATAGTCCCAACTACCCAGGAGGCTAAGGCAGCAGAATCGCTTGAACCCAGGAGGTGGAGGTTGCAGCGAGCTGAGACTGGTCCATTGCACTCCAGCCTGGTGACAGAGTGTGACTCTGTGTCAAAAAAAAAAAAAAAAAATCCTGTGTTCATCATTTATTTCCTTTTTATATTTTTTCCTGTATCTGTATCTGTTCTAAAAGATAATTTAGTTTTATTTATTCATTGAATTTTACATGTATTGTTATATTATCTATATGTTGAATGATAGTTCAGTTTTTAAAGTGCTCTCTTATGTGAATATTCATGTACTATCCCATGATGGACATTTAGGTGACTTCCACATTTTTTAACATTGTGAATAATTCTGTTATAAACAGTTTTGCATATGTCCCCTGCTGTACATGTACAAATAGAACAGCCGGATCATAGAGGATACGCTTCTTCAACAATAGAAGGAAATTTTGAATTCCTTTTGAAAGTGTTTGTACAAATTTACATTTCAAGTAGCAATGTATAAAATAGCATGTGAATATACAACATCTCCATTATGAGTTTATTTTCAGATGTTTTTATTTTTGTAATCAAAAGGGCACAAAATGGTAACTTAATGTGGGATTTATGTATATGTTTGTGATCAATTATGATTCTCAACATCTCTACATGTTTGTTAGTCATTCTTACTCCCTCTTTTGTGAAGTGCCTGCACGTGATTCTTGCCCATTTTCTAGTGGGTTGTTTGTGTTTTTATTGATTTGTAGGAGTTCTCTATATATTCTTAGATCTGATTCCTTTTGTCAGTACAAATGCAAAATCTTCTCATGTGTAATTCATCTCACCTGTTAATTTAACCTTTTTCTCATTTAATCTTTTGTTAACCTGAAATGATCATAATAAATGATCCAAGATCAAAAAGGAACTAAACCACTAAATGAGACAACTGCCACTCTTTTATCAGTATTACCACAACCAATGCCACATCAAATATTGTGGCATTTTATATTTCATTTACCTGAGAGATAATCAAAAAAAGATTAGTGCTGTAATAACTAGAAATCAATCATTGCAAGCTGCCAACTCAAGCAGGAAACATGCATAAATGCTCAGAATTTTCATGATTGGATCCATAGTTTAAGAATACGAATATAGCCATTATTACACTAACTCATACAATGACAACATTGCTCCAGATAAAACATCTTTGGAAAAGAGATATGTTTATTACTTCTATAATACAACAGACCATTGCCTCTGTCACTGCTTGTTATGATTAATTATATCTCCTGTGGTATAGCAACTATGTACAGCAAAATTTGTAAACATTGATAATATTGTGCTATTTACCTTAACCAGAGCAATATAAAAGACAATATGTTGAATTTCTATTTGAATATAGAAATGTAATCTATGCTATCTTAAATCTTCTTCCTGAGCCAATACATCTTTGGCTTTTTTGAGAACTTGTCTAAAAAAATAGTGTACTAGGATTTTACCCTCCAAGAGTCCATTGTTTGCACGTGTTAAGAAAATCTCAGACCTACTACCCACATCTTGCTTTCCTGCCTAAGATCTCTTTTTCTATCTTTATGTGTCGTGGTTTAATACTTACCTAGATAGGCAATAATATCAACTTCTCATAAAATTTTTTATTCTGTAATATAGATAATATTAGGATTTGTATTAATTTTATTTATTCAATGCCTTAAGATTTTAGGAAGTAGTTTATACATAGATATCAACAAAAATAAATTTTAAAAAATTAAGAGGGGAAGATAATTTGTTACATAGATTCCATGTTCTTACATAAAAATTCAAAACTAGCAAACATAAATTTTTCTGGCTTTAATACTTCTGGCTCATTTAACTTAAGGAGTACTTCCTAATTCATAAAGAAAAGGGTTAATTTCTTCTTATTCTACTTTTGTTTTTCTGTTTGTTTTAACTGTAATAACTGGTAATATCTTTTCTTCATTTTTAATGTATTCAGTGAAAAAGTTCTTGTTTCATTTTGTTTGAAAGCAATATGCTTCCCTATAGGAACGTAAATGCAAAAGTATTTTCTTCAGATGTTCCTGCCTTTCCTGGCAGAGGTGAGCATGCTCACTATGCTCAACAGAGTTACTTCTATATCTTAAGTACGCATCTATTGTTATTCTTATAACTTACCTTCAGAACGTACTTGCTTAAATGTCTAGTTCTTAGATTAGATTGACTCTTGAACACGGATAATAATACATATATATTTTTTTCTCTGGTTCCCAACAAAATTATTGGCACATAGCAGGTGCTAATTGAATATTTAAATGATTCCTTAACCAAATTAATGTTAATCTACTATATCTTATAATTAGATTTGTTTTCAGCATCCTCAATAATATGCAGAGCTGATATTGTTTGTATATTTTTATTCATAGAAATAGTTTGTCATGATCACCACTCCTTCTATTTTATCCAATCATATAAGTAATCTATGTTGATAGGAAGGGTCAGGACATGCATGATTGGAAGAGTCTTATGTACCATGATTGGGATGACTCACCTTCATGTAGATACAACAACTTATGGATTGATAAATTTTTTAATGATTTGTAATACTATTCAAAGTGGGAAGACCTCCCTTCAACTGTACCTTAAAATTTTTTACTTTTGCGTTATTTATTGTGCATATGCTAAATCAACAAAATGGCAGAGCCTAAAAATTATGGTATATTTAATTAGATAGAGCACTGCTAGTGCTCTTACACATTTGGTGGGACAGAATGATGTTTTTGTAGGCAGAGTTTATCGAAACCTTAGTAGAATTTGTGTGCGATACACCTATTTTGCTTATAATTGACTCTGTCAAAATCTGAATGAATTAATCAGTGTCTTCTTTATTTAAAGTGTCCATTTATCTGTTTTCTTTTTGCAATAGTTTAATTATAACCCGCTTCTAACTGCTTCTTTACTTCCCTTTAGCTGTGTGGGCTCCTTCCACCTTCAGTATTGCTACATGCAGGAATTCAACTTCAGTTGTAAAGGGATCTTAATTTGTTAGTTCATGAATTACATTATCAAAGCACTTGTAAATGTGATTTCAGGACTATCTTTGGAGAACTCTGATAAATCATAGAGGACCTGTGAGAGATTAAAAATGGAAATTAGCAAATGGTTTGCTTTGCCAAAAGGCAGCAAGGATGAACCTTGAGAAATACAAGTTGATTAAGAGAAAACTCAATCATGGAAAAAAAATAGACATTTTTTATTTAATGATTTTTAAGAAAATTTAGAAAGTATAGGCACTAAGAACATATATTAATCTAAGAATGTGTGAACGTATACTTTTTAAATAGGAGAAAGCCTGGTATATCAGGTGAGAACATAATAAAGGTATATTTTACTTTACAAAAAGTAATTCAAATGACTTCCTTTGAGATAAGATGGTGACATTTTGTTTGCATGCAAAACTAGTAGTATCAGAATACTCAATGCAGTTTTGTTAATAACTTACTATCAAACTAATAAGCGGCCATAAGTAAATTGACATAATTTTTTTTCTTTGGCTTTCCTTTTTATTCAGATTGCATCAATGCCGGAGATCAAAACATATAAAGGATGCAGATGACACAAAGCTGGGAGACATTGCCAATAAAAACAAAGATAGAATCCAGAATGAAAATGATTTGGTAATCTCTTCATTCCTATTGAAATTCAACAGGAATTTAAAGCCCAGCCTGTATGCTAAAAACATGAAACACATAGAGAAGAAATGCCTTGGCAACTCTTTCACAGGAGGGGACATCTGTGTTTATACTGATCGATGATGTGATAATGTTACAACACATTTAATATAGTCTTAAATTGTTTCAAAAGAAACACGGATTCAGGTTTACATGAAGTAATAGATTCAGAAAATATGCTGCTACTCAGACCATATCTGAATTGTTTTGTTAAATTATCTATTTTTGGGTGTATAGTGTCAAAATCTGTCTCTGCAGAGGAAGCTAGCCAGCATTGCATGAGAATCTAAATATCATGTCATATATGGAATAGTTGAAGAGTCTCTTTCACCATTACAAATAACGTGACACATGCACTAATTTTCTGAAATATGAATATGTAAAGATTCCATGGTTGAATAAAAGCTAATCAAAATGAAAGGGTTTCTTTACTGTAGGACACCTCAGTAAAATCAAAATTTTGATAAAGCGCTTGATGACATTTTAAGGAGTTGATATAAAGAAGTATTTTCCCATATTATTGAACCATGGAATTCCATTGAACATTTTTTTTCCAACTCTGGTCAAAAAAATATATACTGTAAGAAGAAATGATGGTTATCGAGGAAGTAACAAATTTGTTCTATGCCCTGTTTCAAAGGGAGAATCAGGCAATTTTAGGTTCAATTTAAGAAAAATAAAAGATCTTTACAATTGTATTCGAAAAGACTGAATGACTACCTACAGGTAGGATGTAAGGAGAATCCACATGCAGCTGAGATTGGGTGAGATGACCTTTGAAGTTAATGCCAGCAGTTTCAAAGTAATAAACTTTGCTCCAGAAAGCACTACCTGCTGCCATCTGTAAAAGAGACCTCCAGAGATCCTGTGATCCTAGATATAAGAAGTCCTCAAGACCTGTGAATCCTTCTTCCAGAATATGCATTGAAAGAGGCAAATTGTTCATGCTTTTATTATGACCCCATACTATGTTGCTGAGACAGGAATAATACAGGGTGGTTGCAGGAGATTAGAAAATGCCAGGCAGCAGTTTCACATAACTAGTAAAATAGCTTGTTGAAATAGCTGCAGAAACTATGTGCCGATAAGATCTTGAAAAATCAGGATGTGAACCAAGCTGGTTAAACCAACTGGACTCAGCATGACATTGGATTTGACCTAGGATTCACCTCAAACCTCATTATGCAAATCACACAGCCACCAGCGCCCTAACAGTTTCAAGAATACCCATATTTGGTGTAAAAATGGGTGGCACCCCAGTGACACATTTTTCCAATAATTTTCATGAATATTCCACACCTTGGTTAAAGAAACTCATAAAGGTTGCAACCCCAAACCCTCTTGAGCATGACTCTCTCTTAAGTATGCCCCCACTCCCTTTTTGTCATTTTTGTTGTTGTTGAGATGCAGTTTCGCTCTTGTTGCCCAGCCTGGAGTACAATGGTGTGATCTCAGCTCACTGCAACCTCTGCCTCGTGGGTTGAAGCGATTCTCCTGCTTCAGCCTCTGGAGTTGCTGGGATTACAGGAGTGCACCACCACACCCGTCTAATTTTGTATTTTTAGTAGAGAGTAGTTTTGCCATGTTGGTCAGGCTGGTCTCTAATGCCTAACCTCAGGTGATCTGCCCATCTTGGACTCCCAAAGTGCTGGGATTACAGACGTGAGCCACCATGCCCTGCCCCTTAAATTCTTGAGTGTATACTTTTCCCTTTGCAATAAGTCGTTTTACTCTCACAATTTACCAGCTTATCCTTGAATTCATTCTCATGAAGGTGTCAAGAGCCTAGATCACTAGCTGCGGTGGAGGCCCCACTGGCATTTGGAGACCCCCCGCCAACCCACCAGTATCATTGCCATTACTTCTCTTTAGAGTCTAGTGGTGTAATTCTGACTGCTCTTAAGTTTCCATTCTTGCCTTGCCTTCCTTCCCTGCTCCCCACTACACTCTATTTCTACACACAATAGTCAGAGTACATTTTTGAAAACTCTAAACCAGATTACACTCTATCTATTCATGTTACACTAACCTCTTGCTATACTGGCCTTCATTCTGTTCCCTGGATCTTGTTAGGTTCTTATTCCTTTGCCTGGAGTAAATCACCCCAGGATGTTCTAATGTCTTTACTTCATTCAGATCTATGTTTAAATGTCACCTTTCCAAATAGGCCTTTCTGGTCTACTCTATAAATAGAAAACTTGCCTTTTTGCAAACTTCCTTACATTCCCCACTCCCAAGCCCAGGTCATTCTCTATGATTGTATTTTGCTTTCTTTTAAAAACATGCATATGTTTTAGTTCTGTCTCCTACAATGAAATTGAAGCTCAAAAGGGCAGAGACCTTGTTTTGTCATTTATTTATCTTAGGACAGTGTCTTGCAGAACAGAATGCTAAATATTCCTTTTTTTTTCCAACAAGCAAGTATACAAAAGCATGGTTCATTTTCTAAAATGTAACTGGGTTAGTAATAGCTTATTTTTACATAAGATAACTATAAAATTACCAAAATGACACTATGTTACAGCCAAATTAAAATTGCTGTTATTAAGCTAAAATACAAAAATATGTGTTCTTCAAGTCGTTTTTTAAAGTAGACTGTATGGCATTTTAAAAAAACGGTTCAGAATATAAAAGAGGCATTTATTTACAACCCACATTGCAACAAGTTGCTAAGGTAACTACAGTATGGCTAAAGCATTTCATCACTTTAATAATTGTATAGATTTTCAGTAAGCAGCACACAAGACATATTAAGTAAGATGTATCATTGTGTAAATTACCTTAGTCTAGAAACCAAGCTGCATAGCACATATTTACAAGAGGTGCTTTTCAAGGACATCACCTCATAAGGATGAAAGACTAAACATGCCTAAATATTAATAAATATGCCATTCATAATACAAAGTTATTTTCAAATGCTTGTCTTCACAGTTTCATAAATTGAAATATGTACAAATTAATAATTTGATCTAGAATTTTGCCTAATGCACTATGTCATGGCTAAAAGCCCTCAAAGTGACATTGTGAATAGTTCTTCAGATTTTCTTACTAAAAATGAAAAGAGCTTTCATGCATTATTACCTATGTGGTAGGTACCATTATAAACCACACTTTATATACACAGGAAAACTAGACAAAGACGTCTTAGGTCAGTACTTTCCTTAAAGAGCCTCACTACCTCAAAATAGAGTCAGTAACAAAGTTCAGGGGGTCTTATTCCCAGGTCTGTGCTCGCAATCACTATGATATTCTGTCTCTCCTTTATATACTTTCTTTACTAGATATTCAAGATACAAATTGTATTTTCTTTAGAATGTAAGTTGCTAGAGATTCTGGAACTTTCCTGGATGTGTAGTCAATGTAACAGTCAATATAATGAAGTTAGTCAGCACTGTGAGTAGAAGAGGAAGGGGAGAGGTCAGAGGAACTGTAGCAAAAGGCACTTTATGACATTAGCATCCTATAGAAGTCCTGGTATTTGCATTGCCTGAGATCAAGTTTCCTTTGCCTTTTGACAATTGATTTGACAGCAGCTAGCTGATTGAGCTACTTAAGCTCCATGCACCAGTGATGTTAGTGCTCAATCAGTTGAAAATAAAGAAAGTGTATGTGCCTAACAGGTCTCACATTATCAAATGCAGATCAGAAGTAAATAGTGCTGCATGTGTGCTCCGCCCAAGAATTTCTAGATCCCAGTTTGAGTTAATAGATTCCCAAGGAGACTGGGAACAATCACCTGGGGAGCCCAAGTTAAGGACTAAGATCATCCATCTTCCCTTCCAATTTCCTTTCAAAGGATTGATTAAGAAAACAACAGGCAACAGCAGCATTTATCTTAATTATGGTAACTAAATGCAGGATTTGGACAATGTGATACTTAGATATCTATATACTAAGGATGAAAGTTCCTAAAGTGACTAGTGCTTAGTCTTTTACTTAGTTCATTTGAATTGATATTAGATTTCTCAATGATAATTCATTGCTAATTAAAAAATATAAACGGAAAGTAAGCACAGACTTTTCATTACAAATGAAAAACTTCTGGAGCTCACTTCTAGCAAGCAATTTTGTGGGTGTTAATGTTCCTCCAACATCTAATGCATCTAAAAAATATTAGCAATCATCTTTTCTAAATAGCACTTCACAATTTTCCAACACTGCAATATCCATTTTGTTACACGATTTTCATAATCCTAAAAGCTAGTATGTTTAATTATTTTTACCCAAGAGAAACCAAACTCAAAGCCTAACTTGTGAATGGAAAGTCTAAGACTGATCAGATTTTCTGATTGGCATGCTTATGTGTCTCTGGAATTTCATTATACTTCCAGAATATACTTAAGCAGTTTCTTTTTTTCTTTTCCTTTTTTTTTTTTTTTTTTTTTTGATACGGAGTCTCGCTCTGTCGCCCAGGCTGGAGTGCAGTGGCTCGATCTCGGCTCACTGCAAGCTCCGCCTCCCAGGTTCATGCCATTCTCCTGCCTCAGCCTCTGGAGTAGCTGGGACTACAGGCACCCACCACCACGCCCGGCTAATTTTTTTGTATTTTTAGTAGAGACAGGGTTTCACCGTGTTTTAGCCAGTATGGTCTCGATCTTCTGACCTCGTGATCCGCCCGCCTCTGCCTCCCAAAGTGCTGAGATTACAGGCGTGAGCCACTGCACCAAGGCCAAGCAGTTTCTTTTTAGCTAGAGACTTCAGCAGACTTAAGGGACAACTGAGTAGTCAGTTGATCTGTATTTGTTCTATAAGATACATCATAAATATGGCAGTCATGTTACATTTAGTAATGAGCAAGTGGCAATGGATTAAGGAAAAATTGAGTCTCACCTCAGTAACTAAACTATGCAACTTTCAGCCATTCATGACCTCAGTATTCTCACCTATAAAATAAAAAGGTAAAATCAAATGATATCCAAAGTCATCGATAGTCTACTTTTAAAATTATAATGTAAATCATTATAATCAATTATTGGGAATATTTTACAATATTTATATCTTAATGTCTTCTAAAAGAGGTATACTAGAAATTTTTCTGGAGGCTGGAGATTTTTATTTTCCCACAGAAAATCTCTCTCATGTTCTCAGAATTTCTGGGATTATAATAACAGAAGTAAATTGGTTTTGCGTAATTGTGTAGTAACAAGAATAGTTCTCTGTTATAGAGACTATAAATTCATATATTTCCTCGTGGGACATTTTTGCATTTTTCTTACATTTTGAAAACCTGGTTTGATTCAATGTTTTTCTAGATATAAATGTTTTCTTCTTTGATTTTGATGAAAACCAGAGACAGTTCAAATAGGAATATTAACGTTTTTGTGTTTGTTTTCCTTACTGACTGAGGAATGCAAAGTTTGGTGACTCAGGTTAGTCTGTAAAAATAACATATAAGAGTCAAATATAAAGATAAATATAAGAGGCATATTTCCTTCACATGTCTTATGAAGACATATGGCAGAGCACAACTGCTCATTTGAGGTTTGAAATTTTAATCAAAATAAATTGAACTACATGATTCTGAAATATTTTATCAATTTAAGGATAAAACATAAATTATGAGTTCTATTTCTAATATTTTCAAGTGATGTCTATACACTCACCCACCCACCACCTACATACAGAACTTTCAACCATGCTGTGTCCACCTTGACAGGGCCAATATTTTATATAAAGTTTCAGGAAGAGCAAACTTCACTCTCATGAGGACTTTTGGAGAAGCTCTACTGATTTCATGTATTCTGTTTCACTTTGACATGATATTGTTGAACAGGAAGGATAATACCAGCTATTAGCAAAAAATTAGACTAATTTATTTGTATGCCTAGAACCACATGTTTAAGTAATATAATGTATGTAGGCAATGATTGTGGTATAGTGGCAAGAACACTGAACATGAAGATAGAAATCCTGAATTTGATATCATGTGTACATTTTATGAACTTCCTTTACATTCATATATAAATTGAGATTATATATGCCTCACAAGTCTGTTCTGAGTATTAAATAGGAAAAAAGTTAACTCTTATGCAAGACAAAGCTATCAACAAATACTGAGTATTATTATTAATATGGATATAAGTATAAATAAGACATATGAACCTCCTAAAAATCTCCTCTTTACATAAAAAAAATGAAATTCAAATGCTATTGACCCTCTCCATCCATTTCTTATTTCCATAGGATGGATGGTTCTGCAAGTAAAGGAAGACAGGGATCCTGATATTGTTTCATAAGTCCTGAAGACAGTAAAGTCTCCACAGCTTTGGTTTCCATTATAGCATTGTAAATAGATAAAACTTTTCTTCTTAATGTATTAAACACCAATATTGTGTTAAATTAGAGAATTCTGAGTCCATTGTCAAGTTGAGACAGAATATGTTCAGCACTATGCCAGAAAAAATAAACAATAATATAATCCTAATCTGTAGCAACTGCAGGTGTTCATGGTACAAATACTCCTACTATAGCCAATTCCAGGCTACCAACTTGTCATCAATAAACGTGCAGTTGGGAAAAAAAAGTTGGGAGAAGATGATCAACAATCAACTCTCTAATCCAGTGCAAGCTGGTTCCAGCAGACACCTGACAGGGAGGCCACTGATATTTGTTTTGGCATCTAGTTAGTTTAAGCAAATACAAGAAGAATATTGGAGGTGCTTATACCTTGCCTTTATTTATACAGGCTTCTGTTATATTTAATTTAAATCAGAAATGTCACCCTTTTTTTTTAACTTATATTTTACAGATAAACTGACACATTTAATGCTGCCCAGTTAAAATAGTTTTGAGTTCAAAACATCTCTTTCCTATTTTCTCTGTTCCCAAAGAAGTAACAAGAAATGATTTAACTATAATTCTAGTTTCAGGATTGCTCAGAAAAGAAGGCACCAAATGATAGAAGACTGGCTCAATTTTTAACTGCAGATTCTTTATTTAGGAAAGTTAATTCCCAATGGGCTATGTCAGCAATTGCATGAAATACATATAGCCAGACACAATAACAACATGAGGCAGTATATATTTCACCCTGTTGCCCAGGCTGGAGTGCAGTGGTGCAGTCTCGGCTCACTGCAACCACCGCCATCCAGGCTCAAGTGATCCTCTGAGGAGGTATATCTTTTTACCTCCCAAAGCCTTTAAATGTGACCCATATTAATGTCAGTGTTATCAGTGAGGTCTAACATCTTTCTTTATAAGAGAAATGTAGTACCCCCGGAGAGTGATGTCAAAGTAAATAATTAAATCAACATTCTAATGATTATATTTGGTTTATAAGACATTCAGACAGCAAAGGAATTGAGGTTTAAAGAACATTTAGAACAAATATTTTAGCTAGCACTTGCAATTCTTATCAGGGAATATCAATTTCATAGCAAAATATCCATTAGTGCAACTAGAGTTTCACAACATGTGGTGTGCTGGCCAAAGCACTGAACTAGGAGAAAATAAATTCTGTTTCTAAGGCTGGTTCTAATGCTGCCACCAACAAGCTATGTGATTAGATCATGACCTAACCTCTTCGTGCCTCTCTCCTACTGTAAAATGGCAGAGGAGTCTGACACATTCAAGTATTCTTTCCAATTCAATACTTCCTGAATTTATGAATCATGGTGTTTACTGACAAATTCCTTCTTTGCAGCTGTAATTAAAATTTTTGGATTTGTAAATGAACATTTTAAGTTGTCATTTTTTTTTTTTTGCAATGCCCCACCTGGACAATATGATTAAATTCATGTAAATGCATAAACTACATGGATAAACTATTAAATTACATAACTCATACTTCATTCGAGAATAAAGTTTCCATCCAATGCACTGTTTTTACCTAAATACTAGTTATTAAAAAAGACAGAAGTCCTAATTTTAAATAGATAATTCAGTCAGTCCTTCTGCTATGAACTGAATTGTGTCTCCTCCAAATTTATATGTGAAGCCCTAACCTCCAATTTTACTGTATTTAGAGAAAGGGCTTGTGAGGGCATGATAAAGATTAAATGAGGTTGTGACGGTGAGGCCGTAATTCTACAGGGCTTGCACCCTTATAAGAAAAGAAAGAAACACCAGAGTTCTCTCTCCTCATCATTTGACGACACAGTGAGAAGGTGGCTTTCTGTAAGCCAGGAAGAGAGCCCTCATCAGAAATCAAATCAGCAGGCACCTTAATCTTGGACTAGCCAGCCTCTGGAAACGTGACGGAATAAATTTCTGTTTTTTAAACCCACTCAGTCTATGGTATTTTGTGATGGCAGGATGAGCTAACTAAGGCACTTTCCTTTAATTTTTTCATTTGAAACATTATGAGGCGTCAGTTTTATTTTTCTCATTAATTGAATAATTAAACTTCCATTTCATTGTTTATAGTCCTCGTAGTTTTCTATTCGTGCTAATAAAATGAATTTAGTCAGGAAGAGTATACGTTCTACGTCCTTCTTTCTTCTTTATCCCCAATTCTGAAGAGTTATCATGTTCAGTTATTCTATTTGCCTATCTGCTAAATTTTCTTTCTTCCCCCCGCTTAATTTTTCTTCCTTACTTTCCTAATTCAGATCCCTTTGCTACGTTATGGTTTCCTAATTGGACTCTCTCAACAGCCCCCAATTTTTGCTTCAAAATGACCCTACAATGACCTTCTTCACATCTATATTTTTTGGTTAAAATTTTTCAATGGTTCCTGGACACCCATAAGACAACAATCTCAAACTTCTGCACAGATCTTTAGATCCTTCATGATCAGCCCTTTGTTTATCTTTGTTTATGTTGTTGCCTTTCTTTGGAATATTTTCCTACAATTATTTACACACCAAACTGTTCTATATCCCTCAAATAATATCAAACACTTAATGCTATGTGTTAGACATTGTCTTACATATTTTATGTGTATATATCTATGCATTTAATCCTACAAAACTCATGAGGGGTTTTGTAATAACTATTCTTACAATGATTGTATAACTATTCTTATAACTAATGTATTACTATTTTTATCTGAGTTTCTTTAATTCAGAGTACTGCGTGTCATAAGGATTAATAAGTTGGCCCATCACACAGCTAGTAAGTGGTAAAGCTGAGCATCTAACCTAAGCTGTCAAGAACCAGAATCTAGGTTTTTCTAACCTTAAAGCATACTGCCTCTCTGAATACAAATGTCATTCATTTACTTTGTGAAGTCTTCTCTAAATTTACCAGAAAATCTCTGATGATTTTTTCTTTTGTGCCTCACTGCACATTACTCTACTTTATTAGTTAACTTGTTCCAGTTTCAGGTTATTTTATTCTTCTTCACTTAACTGAAAACTCATTTAAAGCAGAGACCACAAATTTTACCATTTTATCCTTGTAGCAGTGCTTAGTACATGGTCAATATTTAATAAACGAATTAGAAATAAGATCATTTTAACATTTTGCAGAGATCTTAAAATATTTTATTTTCTTTGAAAAAAGGAATCAACTCTTGAAATGATTATATAATTTATTATCTTTAACTATTTTGATTGTATAACTTTCAAGGAAATAATACAATAACAGAATAAACTATGTCAATAATTTTTTAGCAATTATAATCTATCCTTAGAATTAAACAAAATATTTTTCTATCTATAAAATATTTTTAGAAGGATGACATATTTTTCTTATTTTGAAAATATTCAAGCATCTCCTAAAATAAAACTATGAGCTGAAGTAAGAAGTCATCGTTTTAAAAAGTAGCTATTTTTGGCATTACATATGGCTTGAAAATTGATGTAATAATTAAAGTTTAAACAATTAAAAACGGACGTTTTTTATTCAAACAAGCTAATTATATTCCAGTTTATTAACCATGAGTCTAAACAATAAAATACAACACCACTGAAATCCACATGAGCTGCCACCACCATATAGAGAACTATTATCACAGTTGGGCTTATTGAAATCATAAAACACAGTATGCTTTACCAATATCAGGTCCAGGTCTGATTCCACACCATTATATTTCTGTCTTTTTTCAATATAAACAATTGTCCATTCATCTTTATTGAATCCTATCTAAAGAGTCATTGTCAATTCAAGTTTGTAATGAGAATTCTGCCTGTATACTTATAAATTATAGGAGAAGTAAAGTGTTTGAAAGGCTTTTCATACACCTACAGATATTTCCTATTTATTGAAGAAGAGAGGTAATCAAGAGTCTCTGTCATGTATACTTATGTAGCAACACATATAAAATGAAAGCAAATTTAAGCAAAATTAAGTAAAATGAGGGTAGTTTCAAAGTTTAGGGAATAACTTTTACCTCGGTTGGTGAAACTTAGATCACAGTAAACCATGAGATAATGTCTCACTACTCTGTAGTCAGTCCTGAAACCTAATCCCTCAATCTTTCTCTGTAAAAGGGAAAATTCATGTTTCCCTGAACTTATGTTTATGAACAAACAGTCATGATGAGCATAAGATATATTTCATTGAGTTAGTGTACTGGAACATCAAAATATTTTACAAATAAACTAGAGCTAAGTTGACATTTTAGTTACTTCCTCAGGCTTTTTATAATTTTTATAATTTCATCTCCAGTATAGTCCCTAGGTTAGCACATCATAATCTGTAATAAGGTTATTGAGATTGGGTTTATAATATAATTCAATAAAACAAAGTATGGCCCCTTCAACCAGCCTATGAAATACAAAATAAGGTAATACAGAATGGTTTTTACTTGAATTTAACACCTAAAGAGTCTGAGATTGTAAAGATTAAAAGTAACACTCTTGTGCTCATGTACATGGTTGGAAAAATTGAGTTTTACACAAACTTTGTGAAAATGTAAAAAAAATGTGTTAATATGATATTTTATTAAATTTTTATTTTTATTTTATGAATTACTTCATGACACCCTAATTTGGCTTCTCTAAATTCTAAACTATAGAGACTTTTAATCTATGTGACATCATAATCAACTATTATAGGCTATAATGTTTACTATATCAATGCAGTATATGGTCACAAATTCATTTAAACAAAACGAGCAAGAATGCTGGTGGTGAAGACATTAAAAACTGCTATATGTCACAAATAGTGAAACAGTTCTCTTTTATGTAGCAAGTTGTTCAGGAATGTTAGTCTATTTGTTACCTGATTAGAGCCTTCAAATCTCATAGAATGCCTGGATCTTCCAATCCTGGCTAAGGCTTAAGGATGATTGAAACAAAATTATATGTAATCATGTTCTGAATTATACCATTTACATCAGTCCCAAGGCCCCTTGTATTTTGTGGTAAGCATATTTTAGTGGATTTCTTAGAGTGGAATTACAGACTACTTCATTGCCATGGAGGAAGTGGTTTCAAGTTTTAAAAGTTCTGCAACCAAATATATGTGAATTAATTTGGAGTTTAACTGATGCTATGTTCTTGGTACCCAAATATTTGTGGTGAGGAAAGTTTTATAGTAAGGAGTCAAACTAAAGTTTAAAAAAGAATAACTAATGCTAATAGGGATTTTAAACTTTTTTTTAAAGGTTTTTGTCATTTCTCCATAGTCCTTATGAGCTCAGGACTCATTTCTGCGGGTCCAGGCCTCTCCGTAATGTAGAAGAAAGTAATTTCTAAGAGTCCTTGCTATGCACGGAGAGGGAGATTTACTATCTTAGCCACTGCATTCTTTAATTTTTTAAGTGTTGTCTTTGGCTTAAAGGAATTATTATTTTTCTAAATTTATTTTTTATTGTATATATTTAAGGTGTACAACATGGTTGTGTAATATACATAATCATGGTAAGATAATTACTACAGTTAAACAAATTAACGTATCTGTCACTTTCCATAATTACCTTTTGTATGTGTGTGGTAAGAGCACCAAAAATCTACTCTGGAAATTTTCTGTATTCAACACAGTATTATCAACTATAATGTTCATGCCGTGCCTTAGATCTCTAGACTTACACATTCTACATATCTACAAGTGTGTACCTTTTGATCTACTCCTAATTTCCTCCCTCTTCCTGCTCCTCGTAAATGAAGAAGATACTGCCATTTGCAACTACATGGATGAACCTGGAAGACGTTATGGAAGGTGAAATTACTCAAATGCAGAAAGGAAAAACTGCATAAAATCACTTATATGTGGAATCTATAAAAAAGCCACTACATTCTCGGAGTGAATACAGAGTCATGAGGCAGTCATATGGGAAGGGAATATAAGTAGTGAGCTGCCTTATGGAGTTTGAAAACTCATGTTTTACTCATTAAGGATGATACAACCAAGATGATGATGTAAAATAGCTCTGGTATTCTAGGAATTACATCTATATCTATCTATCTATCTATATATATTTTAACATAATCTATTTTACCTTCTCATTTTATGTTTATTTTAATCAGGAACTTTAGCATAAGTCAATAATTCATGGGTAAGAAACACTGTGAAAACTCAACCTGAAATTAAAAAGTAAGAGGCAAAAGAAATCTGATCCAGGAAGAAAGGTTTAGTTGTCAGAGAAAAGAAGAATTTTGAGAGTAAACTGGTGACTTTTCCGTGTTCTTGCCCTGATTGATCTCCAGGATTGAGAAAAATGAGGCTGACATTAATTTCCGCAAAAATAGTTTCAAAAAGCTCCGTGAAATGTGGAGTCATCTATAACAGTGCTTTGTGATCCTTCTCACAGAGTTAGCACAAATGGGAGAGAGGCTTTTGCTCCTATCTCCCTTTCCCACACTTTTCTTTAAGCTCCATGTTCCTTAGCAACTGTAGATGCCTCAGTGCACTGGTGCTGGTGCCCATTGAGAAAGACTCACAGAAAGAACTCCAGGAAGGAGAACCATTAAGCGAGTGAAACATTTGTTATTATTACTAACTTGATGTCATTTGTACAAAGGGCAGATATAGCTCTGAATACATATAGATGGCAGTATTTTTTCCTGCTTTTCATCATGTATACACATTTACATGTGCAAAAAGACATTCTTTTAAATTCATATAGGTCTAATTCAGCATAGACTATTGTTTTAGGTAAGGTTCCTTAGAAGCAGAGCCTCAGATATAAATTCTTATGCAAATGAAGCAAGAGAGGGCTCTCAGGTGAAAAATATGACACTTAGCGAAGCAGGTGGAACAAGGTAAGGAGGTAAGCAAAGATGTGAGTTCAACTCTGTGGTTTTTAAAATGTGATCCCCAGACCCACAGCATCAGCATCACCTGAGAACTTTTTAACATGTAAATTCTCAGGCCTAGATCTACTGAATCAGAAATATGAGGATTGGACCCAGTAATCTGTGTTTTAACAAGCCCTCCAGGTAATTTTGATGCACACTAAAATTTGAGAATCACTGGCCCATCTAAAGTCTAACCTCAGCCTGCTCTTACAGAGAATCCTGGAGCATTAATGGCACTGCAGACTTATCCCTCTTTGAGGCAATTAAGGCAGTTTTTGTACTCCTTGTGAATTAGTTATTGGCTGCAGACCAACCCTGGGAGCGGGGCATAGTCTCCCAGCATTTCTGGGGGAGGCATTACTATAGACCATTCTCATGAGAAGGATGCCACTGAGGACTTCTGGAAAAGAGCATCTAACCAAGGCACCAACTGCATCTACTACAACTGTATGTCCCACCAAATGGAGTTTTGAGTAGATAGAAAAAGTTTTGCCACAACTTGAAATCCAGACTTCTAGGAGGTTCTCCTGACACTTAAGAATCTAACTTTGGTATCTACTACATCCCCACTTCATCGTTTTTTTCCTAAACCAGCATTCTGATTCCCAATTCAAAGTGAAATGTTCAATCCTAGAGCACTATGGACCCACGAGGGAAGAAAATCTAATAAAACTATTGATAATATTGAAGACTTCTCACTCCTTTAAACATCTTATTCAATAGGTATTTATTGGGCCCTACCTGAGGAAAAAAAAAATCTCTTAAATTAGAATTACTAGGGAAAGGATATAGAACAGGACATGAAAAGAACAATAGCAGTTCCCTGCAATTTGGGGGAGTCCTTCTGAGGAAGTACCCTGAACAAAAAAGGAACTTCCAGGAATTGGTTACATGTCTGAAGGAAGACAATACCAGTGGCCTAAATGGACATGCATCCAGCACAGTGTCCAAAGTGGGAGGTAACATGGAAAGAAAGCCACAGAAATTGAAGAGGCCTATGTCCCGATGTCATTTCTGTCCTGTTGCTGGGACTTTCGCTTGTTTCTTCTTTTGCTTATTCTCACTTTTGATAGCTGTGACATGACACTCCAAAAGGAATTGTTATGTGTAGACTTCAGTCATCTTTGATCTGGCCTTGCGGCTGAATAAACTTCAGTGTTCATGTCATACTGGAAGCTTCCCTTGAGGAAAGCATGTTTTCTCAGAACAACACATTTAGGTCCTAGATTATTTTTTTTTTTATTTTTTATTTTTTTTGAGACTGAGTCTGGTTCTAAGTTGGCATTTTCATGTTTGTTAACCTTGATTGTCTCCCAGATTTGTGGCGTCTTTAAAGGGCAGGAGATTTCTCACAGGTGTACTGTATTTACAGTCTCCTCGAATCTAACACAGTGTTGCACAAACAGTACATGCTCTTAAAAATCTTGCTGAATCGGTTTCTTTCATTTTATCAGGAGTTTTTCACTTCTCAGCTTAAAAAAATACCCTGCTGAAGTAACAGAAATATAAATCAACTCCAAATAAGGCAAATAGTAAAAATCTGAAGGATACCACCTGCTATTCTCCAAGCACACACAAAAAGCAATATTTTAACACTTATGTGAGTCTTTGGGCCTCTTATCTCTGACACCATCCTTACATTTTAACACAATGCAATTTTCTTTTGTTCTCAGTTTCCCACTGCTGCTGTATTGTACCATGCTTAGGAAATTCAGGGGCCATACATAAATTTTTATACTAAAATTTGCATTCAACATTGGCTTGTTTCAGGTATACATAAACATAAGCACACTAAAAATTATTACCTGAACCAACCAAAAAATGAGAATTTAAATTTCCCATTAATAGCACATGAGGGTGTGTGTCTGACACTAAACTGCTGAATATTTGCTCAGTAAAAGCACAGGCAACAGGTCCAAGCACCAGAAAATCTACATGCCAGCTGAAGTTTGAGTCATCCCAGGCCTCATCAGGAAAAGTTGATAAATAGCTTTTCCTGTTTAAGAGGAGGGTGATGGATGGCAATGCTGGTTTCAGACAACTGAAATGCAATGATTGTCATAAATCATCAAAGACAAATGGTGTCACTTTATTAGCACTGAGATTGCGGAGGACAAGTCTTGATATGCTCCTCCGAGACACAACTATTTCTACAGAAACCACCTCTTTTTATCTTGAGGTCCTTCCATCCCTTAAAGGAAAATTTAAAAAAATACTCAAATCTGTGGTACTTTCACACAGTTGAATCCTAATTTTTTCATTGCAAAGAGCAAACAAAACTAAGACTTTGTTCTGATACAGAATAATAGAAATATCTTCTCTTCAGTGTAAGTTGCATCAATTCAGAAGCAGACAAGGGAATCACTTAGCTAACAAATGAAGCGGATTGTTCAATGAAAAAACATATTGCAGTATATTATACTCTAAATCCTGGTAGTATTTTCTAAGTGGATTGAACCCAGATGAAGGCAAGAACAATCCCCAGAACTTTTGTAAATTCTAAGACAATACCATATATTAATAATATCAGTGCTAAATTAATGTTTTGATTAATTGATTACTTTGATTTTCATATGATTGTTAATTTTTTGCTTTATTTTCTCCTTTCATAGGTGATGCTTTAAAATGGACTTTAATCATAGTAATTTACTGTATTTTATGTTCATGTTTACAATTTCATTAAATGCTAATTCTAACATTCACCTTGTGCCCAGTCTTTTTGTAATGGATTTAGTGCTTAGAAGGATTAACAATGTTACTTTCAAGACACTTGCAGATCACCAAATTATTCCAAATAGTATGAAGTTTTATCAGTTTATGTAAACATTCTAGAAGACTCTCTTTCCCTCAAGCTAATATTTGTGCCATATAACTAGTGAAAAAGATAAAATTATTGTTGTGGTTTTTTTTGAGAAATGGACAGCATTTCTCCACAGACTATTTCAGTTTGTATTCTTTTGGCATTCCAGTATGTAAACACTAAAATCTCAAAATTATAATCATCCCACTCAATTCAAGGTTTGGTTTCCTTAGTGCCCATCAACAGTGGATTAGATAAAGAAAATGTGGTACATATATATCATAGAACACTACACAGCCATAAAAAGGAACAAAATCATGCCCATTGCCGCAACATGGATGGAGCTGGAGGCCATTATCCTCAGTGACCTAACACAGAGACAGAAAGCCAAATACCACATGTTCTCACTTACAAATCAAAATTAAACATTTGATACATATGATTGTAAAGATAAGAGCAGTAGACACTGGGAATCCCTAGATGTGGTGGGAGGGAGGAGGGTGAAGGCTGAACTGCCTGTTGGGTACTATGTTTATGGCCTGAGTGACAGGAGCATCGGGACTGCAAGCCTCAGTATCACACAATTTACTCATGAAACAAAGCTGCATGTGTGCCCTTTAATCTATAATAAAAGTTTAATTTAAAAAAAGACAAGGCAGGTAAGATATTTGAAATTGGATATGAAACACAAAGAGAGAAAACTTCAGTGAGAATAAGGTGGTATAATGGCTTATAGCCTTCACTATCCATGTCATCATCTTCGGTGAGCAGATCTCCAGAGAAAACACAAAGGGAATAGAAAAAAAGAAAGAAAGGTGAGCACAGAGGGAGGGTATCAGAAGAAAAACTGAAGGAGGAAAAATGGAGACCGTTACAAAAAGGTTATTTTATATAGGCTATGAACAAAATTCACAGCATTAAGTAAAACTAATTTTTGCCTTTATAAAAATAGAATTCTGAAGTGAATTGACACATATGCATATTCATCAAACGGATATTATTTTCATCTATTCATTTATTCATTCAAAAAGTAAACAAGGTCGTCTTGTTAATTCATTACTAATGATGTTAAAGAAATTTTCATATTTGTAAAAGACTTTTTCTCTCCTCTAAAACTGTAAAAAAATCCATATGCTTTATCTCTCTCTCTCACTTTCTTCACTTGGGACTTCGGAAGCCTTTAAGGACATTTGTTTTCTCTCCAGTTCAAGAGTACTGGCACTTATGGCTGGGTGTAAGCTTACAGAAGAGAAAAGAAGAAAATTCAGGATTCATATGATTATCTAATTAACTACAGTCAGGGTCTTATTCAAGGTCATTGTGTTCATTTGGAATTTTGGAATAAAATCTCCTTTGTGACTGTGAACTTTTTTTTTTTTTGGTAAGAATACAACAGGCAATTTCATGGACGTGCAAAGATGAGAAATAAAATAAGATGATCTTATGTGGAATGAAATTAGAAATTCAGAGAACAATTTCTCTCAATCTCTCTCTTCTTTTCTCTCTTTTTTAACAGTGTTTTCCTCTGCTGTGGAATATTATGGTACAGGGTTTAAGGGTTCCTTTGTTAAGTGCATTAAATTGTCTTAAACACGATAGACAAAAATACTTGCTGGACATACTTGAAACCAAACACATGGTAATTTTGTACTGTGTCTGTTTAGGTAAACTAGAACTATGTTCCTTGGAATTTCCCTTCCTATAAATTTCTAGGTTAGGATTGGCCACCAGAAAAATTAGCATGAGAATTAGAAGGCAAGATGTGAAACAACAACCCTTACCTTTTGAAGGTTGATTTAGGGTAACAAGCTGCAGCTTGAAGGAGTGGCTGCTAATTTGCCTTTTCACCTGATTGGTCATACCCAGCAGTAATTCAGTTCCTACCTGGACTTCCTCTTGCAACTTCTCCGAGTCCTAAGTGAAGCTTGAACTTCAGTTTCTTTTGAGGATCATCTGTGGCAAAAGGTTGCAGTTTCTTTTGAAGATCATTTGTGTTGTTGAGTTTGGGGCTGGAGGAAGACGGGTTTTGGTTTGTCTTCATGTCTTCTACTTTGTCCTTATTTGTCTCACCTCCCCCAACACACTTTATGTCCAGGTTTGCTTTCAGAGAGCTGGTCCTGCTTACATTTAACAATTTAAGGCCCACCACTAGATGAAGAAAATAGCTTTGCATAGACTTTTTCATCAATTTCTACAACTATGTAAGGTTCAATCTCTATAACAAAATCTCTTGTTGCATACCATTCTAGCAATGCACTTCCTGATGAAACCTTAATTGGTACAGAAATGCACTAAACAAAGTGGTTCCAAAGGAAATAACTTATGGATGGCTTATGTGAATTGATTCTGGGTTATCTGGAACTGTTTTTATCTGAGCAGACTTAACTGCATTAGTAAATCTGTTGCTACCATTAAAGACGACACTACCAGCTTATGACATGCAGTGACATAAAATTTATTGAATTGCAACAACATGCAGATACCTTTAATCAAGTGCCTATAGAAGGAAGATCTTTGAGTGGCCAAGTATTTGCTGCCATGGGGCATTTTAATAAAAAATAAAGATGATCCTGTTGCTTGGTTACTTCTAAATGTGCCAGAACACTTGGGGAGAGGAAATAGTCAGCTAAAGGCTTTCAGTTCCCACCATGAGATCCAAGTAAAGAAGCAGAAATCTTCTATGACTGCTCTGAGACAAAGCAAAGCAGAACAAAACAAAACAACACTTAACTTTATCTTTCATGGCTCCAGCAACAAAGTTTGAAATGAAACTAAACCAAAATGAAAACCAGACTCAAATGATGTGAGTAAATGGATTTGATTAAAGCAAACAGAATTCATAGCTTCACAGGGTCTCTTATTTTAGGTTTAGGCATTGATTGGGAAAGAGTTGCACCCTGGTCAAGGCTATGTCAGAAAATCTGAAGCTAATGTCCTTGAACCCCTAAATTTTGCCAAGTATCTTTTGCTAGTAGAAGGCGCCTTCTCTCCCCAGTCTGGGGAAAAAGAATCGAAACAGTTTTATAAAAAAGACTACTAGTCCTTCTTAGGACCTACCCTCCCTACCTCTCATTGTTTCTAGCACACGGATTCAAGGATTGTCACACACCATAATTGAATCACAGTGCTAATTCTTTAAGTTTTTGTACAAAGTCATGGCATCCTGTCTAACTTCTCTCTTGAGAAATAGCTTCTGGCCTACGACCCAGCCATTGTAGAGATTGTTTTACCAAGGGCCATTATGTTTTGATGTGACTTGAGCTGTCTGTCATGAAGTAGATGTTTCCTGACATATCCATTCCTAAAGCTGGGCATGCACAAAAGGATTCCATCATTGCACAGATATGACAGGTAAGAGACTGAGCTCAATCAAGTCCAAAGTCACCACTAAGTTACATGAGCAAGTGGTGCAGATGCTCATGGCCCCTACTCCTTCTACACTGCTTTCTTGCTCCCATCTTGAACACTTAGCTACATATAAGGCTCCTTTATATCCATTTACTGAGGAAGAAAAAAACTCGGGGCTAGCTTATAGATGGTTCTGCATGACATGCTGGCATCATCCAAAAGTGGATGGCAGCAGCATTAGAATTCCACTTATGGGTCTGAAGAAGGGTGGTTAAGGGAAATCCTCTTAGTGAATACAAAGTAGCAAATTTGTTTGTTTACTTTGTGTAGAAGGACATATGCCTAGAGATATGGCTGAAGTATAGACCTACACTGATTCATAGGCATAAACTAATTATTTTTATGGAAAATCAGGGACTTAGAAAGGAACACAACTGGTAATTTAGTGATAAGGAGTTATAGGGCACAGATATGTGGAAAGATCTGTCCAAATGGACAAAAACAGCAGAATTATGTGTACTTCATGTAAATGCTCTTCAGAGGGCAAACTGGCAGATGAAGACCTTAACAATCTGAGGTACAAAATGATCAATTCTGTAGATACTAGTTAGCTTCTTTTCTCAGCTACCACTTTTTTGCCCAATGGACTCTTGAACAAAGTTGTCATAGTGGCAAGGATGGAGGTTATGCATGGGCTAAGCAACACCGGTTTCTACTCTTCAAAGCCAATCTGGCTGCAGCCACTGCTTAAGCCTTAGTTTGCCAACATCAGATTCTAACTTCTAAGTTATGTATGTGTGACTTAACTAGAAGAGAAATGAACAAGTTCCAAAGTTTGTGAAAATTTATCACTTAGTAAAGTCATATTTTTACTTGTATAGTAGATGGTTTTATCAAGTTAGATTTTATTAATGTCTTTATTTGGAAGTTAAATATAGATAAAAGATTGCATGGATGTCGCTTCAGCAAGGATAAACTGCGCTGTTTCAGCCCGGTTAAGCCAAACCTTCCCCCAGAATCTCTGTCTCTTTATGGCTTCAGGTTAGAGCCGAGATCACACCAATGCACTCCAGCCTGGGTGACAGAGTGATACTCCATCTCAAAAAAAAAAAAAAAAAAGGGTAGAAGTGGAGCATAAGACATATACTAAAGTCTATGGGATGCCAGACCCCACTGCGGCTTGTGCCAATTATCGGCAAGCTGGTGAGACATTTTTGATATGGGCAGTAGCCAAGCCTGCGGCTCCCTATATTTCCACCAGATACTCTTTTTCAGCTTCTCCTAATCTTGGATCAGGCACCTGTGCAGCTTTATGGTAAGTCACAGCTTTTTATTCAGGTTACCCAGCTCATTGCAATTGGATGTAGTTTCAGTTTGTTTTTGTGGGTAGCAGTTGGTTATTTCTTTCCACTGCTTCACATTCACCTTTTCATCTTGACTGCTGTCGCTTGTGATCTACAGGCTCTTCAAGCCCATCACCATATGCACAGGCAAATGCCTCTCATGAACTCTGTAAGGTCTAATCCCTATAATAACTCCCTTGTTTTGTATCACTCGTGGGAGTTCTGCTTTTTTGATGGAGCCCTAACTGAAACAGTCCGTGGAAGTCAGTGTTTAATAAAGAATAAGAAAGGAATTTCCCAATAGTCATTGCCAATCTAGTCCCTGTAGAAACAGCCGGCTGGGCATTGACCAATTGCTGAATTTTCTCAATTGTTAATGTTTAGAAGTATGCATTTAATCTTCTATGTCAGCTAAAAAAGCTGTTGCAGTGGACAACTCTAGATGACAGGAGCATTACGGGAACAGTCTTTTGTGCTTTCACTGAGCTAGCAATTGCTGACTTAGTAAGTCCAAAGATCCAGGATATGTCTGGAAAAGTGTATATGTCTTCACATTTGCTGTGAAGAGTATATGTCTTCTGCTTCAGAGAACTCATGCTGTTTAGTTGGTCTAAAATATCCTATTTTAGACGCTGGTCATTAGAAGGTGACCAAGTTGCCCTGTTTAAGTGCTGTACCACAAATAATTGGTTTCTATGTTTACAAAGTTGGTTTAGAAATGAGAGTTGGTTTACAGGACTATTCCTGCAGGAGAAGTGGGGCCTTCCTAGTGAATAAAATAAAAACCTGGAAGGGAAGTGACGTTTACAGAGAAGAACTCTTATCTAAATACAAGTCACAAAAGAGGTTCAGTTTTTCCCAGGATACCAATATTTGTGCACAAGGCTTAGAATCTAGGTTAGAATTTTATATTTTGTGGTAATAGTGGAGAAGAATAATATTATGAATATCTTCTATGGATTTCTTTAAGTATCTTTGAGAGTTATAGTACCTCAAATTGGATTGAGACTTATGATCTTCATGTTTAGCAACCATTATCCACATATCATTAGCTATATACTTATTTTTTTCATTTTGAAACACATAAGCAGCACCAAACATATTTACATGTATAAACAAAATATATTTTTAAAATTAAATATTTTACCAAATGTACCTTTTAAAATTAAAAATATAGATAGAAAAAAGAAAAAAAAGAAAGAGAAAGAAAGGAGAATTTATAATGGTTTGTTATATTTAGAATTATTAAAAAAAAAAAAACTAGTTTTAATGCCCTCAACTTACTAATTGTATTTTATCTCTTGTGTTTGGAAATTAATTACCAAGTACAGTAAGAGAGAAGGGATAGATGCCCTTCCCCTTTTCTTGTACAACCACCTCCCACAGTACAAGCCAATGTGCATAGGATGACATCTCATTTGGACCTCATTGTTGTCTTTGAAAGCAGGTATCAGTGGTACATGGGGAACTGAAGTATTTGTTGTAAGTAGATAATAATCTCCTCTGTTCTGGAAACTTTATTTTACATTCAGAATAATATTTAAAAATATAGATATTAAAAATGTAATAAGCCCTTAAGAATGAAATGCAATATGGGGGCATTTCCTTTTCTACATTTGTCCACAAATAAGGAAATGTTTAAAAATACCAAAACTAATAGACATTTTCTAGCAACCCTTAGTCTTGAGGTTCTCTGAACTAGTTATTCTCTGAAAAGGCTTTGGGGGCTATGGGATCCATTGTTCATTGGATCGAAGAAACTATTCATAGTCCCTCCCTAAAAAATAAGTTTAAGACCCATTGTAAATCCCAGACAGAGTTTTGTGCTACTTTCTTTGCACCCACTCTTTTTCCAGAGTCAGAAGCCAGAAATATTTGGTATAAATAAACTTTGACCAAGCTTATGAGGACAAACTGTCTTAGACAGAATGTGAATTGAATATACTGTACAATCCATAAGTAACAGGTAATCAAATGATGTTTTAAATGTTAAACCCACTAGAAAATGTCTTACTTTCTGTCTCTCTCCATAAATGCAACTATTTGTGTGGTGTATCAACATAAATAAGCTCATTTAATTGAAATACTCTTATATGAAATGATTTTCATAGATTTAAAATGTTTATTACAGTCATTATGAGATATTGATGCTACTACCATTCAAACAAAACTTTAGCAGTTACGTTCAGTTGAACATAGTTAAAATAAGACATACAATAGAAAAATCTAAGTTAGTAGAGCTTACAACTAGACATGGTGAAACATGAATAAAATATTCCACATAAATTATTGTGACACTGTATGTCCTTTTAAAAAATACATAGGAGAAGGCAGAGGAATTGATAATCCAAGCATTTAAAGCTGAATTCTGAAATCTACATTAAGGCACTTTTATGACACACAGCAGAGAAACCAGAATGACTAGTCTCATGTGAGTTCAGTTCTAAGTTTCTCCATCAACTTATTGCGTCCCCTTAGGAAAATTTATTAACTTAGCAGTTTTTCACCATCTGTAATAAGGGAATAAAATATTTGGTACTTACGGCTCAATGACTCTGTGAAGAAAACCGGGTCATATTTGCAGCATCTCATCAAATCTTACAGGAAGAAAATACTCTAAAATATGAGGCTTTATTGTATCTTTTCTTTGAAGAAGGAACAGATGCTAACATTTCTCTAGGCTAAAACAATTAAAGTGGATCTGTAAAAGCATGCCTTATTACACAGATATATTTCTAGGCGTTTCATCCTCATGTCCCCACCAATATTGGTAGTGCTGAGTTATTTCTATTAACAGATACTTTTTTCTAGAGTAATACATGCAAATTAATTATCTTAAAGTTAAGATAATAATTTTTTTTCTGGAGTCATTTCAATTAATCTCCTTGCACTTCAGCCAAAAGTAAGAAATAATAATTCTCATGAAACCTTGATAGGGTCATAGTTCTTGCTACCTAGAAAGGCAAGAGAAAAATACAGTCATCTCACTTCTAAGAATAAAAGGAAAATACATTTATCACCACTTCTACATGTTCTTTCAAACTTTAAAAAAGTATTATTAAAAGAATTATTTTGTGTTTTCACATTAAATGCTTTATAACATGATGTGTGGTAGAACCCAGCGGGGAAAATTACTTGCAGTTTCCATGAACAGGCTTACTGCCTTTTTGAAGTGTGGCAAGTAATTGAAACCTTTAAAAAATACCCTCCATTTCCATTCCTAAACAGCAAGCTGCCTTTAGACAGATGCAACATGACCAACCTTCAGCCTGAAACAATAGCATCTTCAATCCCAAGACATTTAATTTTATTTCTTCTTTTCACATGAACTATGTTGAAAATTTGACAACTAATAAGCATCTGATTGGGGCTGCTTTCTATCAGGAAAGTATTGTTATAAAATTTAACTATGCAATATTTACATCACTACGCCTTTCAATAATAAGCTCAACATTAAATGCTTCAACTTGCAATCTCATATTGATATCATGACCACATTAAATCCATGATTAGTGAGCTTTTTGTTGTTCCCAGGTAACTTAAATCAATATATGTTTATTTCTCTAAATAATAACATGTTGTGTATTGTCTTGGAAATAAATCTATCAAAATCAGAGTAAAAGTTTGACCACTGTGACTGCTTAAGAGGATATATGAATTAAAGAGCAATTGAGTCAACAAAGGTTCATTGAGTACCTCTTGTATGTAGAATATGGTTCCAGTCAATACAAATAATAATACAAATAGACACTGTATTTTCCTTTCATGAAAACTACTTTTTATAAAGAGCCTTCCATAATTAGTATCTTATCTGGTTTAGTCTTCACAGTAGCTCATTGGATCATGTACTATTCTTATGACCATTTTTCAAAGAAACAAATGTTTAGAAGTTGTATAAACTTTGCAAGTTTACAAATCCTAAAGTGGTAGTGCTAAAACTTTAGGACAATTCATTCTGATAGTAGGATCTACGGCTTAGCTGTTAATAAAGCCACTGTGTATCTTCACAATAACAAGTTTACATGTGGGTCCTAATTTTAAAATAAATAAATTTCCCTAGGTTTTATCCTTAGCTTATTGGTTAGATCTCAGATTGTTTGAAGGGTAAGGCACAAAAGCTGTTTTACCATTTATGTGGCGGAACTGCTATACTGATTAAATTAACCAGAGTAGCCAGACAGCATTTTCCATATTTAAGTGCAACCTCTTAGCAAAGGCTCTGACACACAGTTGAGCCTCTCATTCTACTTCAACCCCTCAGTTTCCATTATGAGAACTGATTTACCTTAGCTACAAATGCTTCGCATTCTGTAGGACTTTTAGTGTGGGGGTGTGTGTATGGGTGGAGGAGAAATACATTCAATTGGACTTAACTGTTAAATTTTTATCATTATCTCAAAGATTGTAATAAAAATTTCAAATCTAGGAAAATCACCCTGTGTGAGAGAATTTTCATTTAATAAGCTTACTTTTGTTGATGTAGCAAACAATAACATTCATAGAGAGATACAGAAAGTAATACATTTTCTGTGGGTTTAAGACTTAAAACATCATTTGAATGCCTGTTATTTTTTGTATATGTAGTATATTTAATCACACACCACTACCTTTATCCCAACAGTGGAATACCTCATTCCAAGAAAAAGCCAGAATCTCAACAAGCTACAGTCAGCACTTAAGGAACAGGGTATTGGGGAAACCATTCTATCTTCAGAGAAATCAATCATTGATATAGAAGAAATAATAAACTCTAGCTCTCCCTGCCCCTCTCCTAGCCAAGAATTTGGTAAAACTCAGTTTCAATTAATGAGTAGAAAGGATGGGAGCTAATTTTGTTAATTCTCAAAGGCGGGTCACTTAAGTTTCCAATGGTTCATTTGTAACAAGTGTGTCACTTTGGGGCACATTTCTTTATGCTTTTCTCGATGTTAGTCACCCACATGAGTAAGAAAGACTTTTCTGGAACTTGCAGGGAAAGTTGAACAGTGAGAAGTCTTGTATGTTTATTATTCATTTTCAAAATGGACCTGATATTAAGGACTGGGTTAACTCTGGGTCTTTGGGCTTTTGGCCTTTAGTGGTACCTTCTTCAGTGCAGTCTCCAAATGCTAGGTGACCAGCATCTATGAAGATAATGGTTCATTCAAATGTTTGGGTCATTCTTAACAGTGTTGATAAAACAAGGACAGACTGTATTAATCTTTGTAGACTTAAAAACATAGCTTCAATAACAAATGTACAATGAATAAAGAGTTCTGTTTTGACTTTTGCAAGACAAACTTTTAGCATAAGGCAGACCAGAACATGAGTGAAGGAAAACTGTGAAGAACTCTTAAAAAGTGGGAAAAAAACTGACCTTAATTGATTTATATCCCTATGATCACAAAACTAGCAGCACACCTTTCAATTCTCTCTACCCCTTTTTGGGAAATTGCAAATTACAAAACTATCACAGAGAAACATTTCTTACTCCTTTAGGTACATAATAAATAAAACAGCCATTGACCTTATCATAAGAGCCTTATGACTTTTTTCCTGTCCTGGTGAGCTACCTGAGTTACAAAACTCACATAACAGAGATAAACTTAGTTAACCTGTTGTAACAAAAATAAGATATGAGCCCCACAACTATCAATTTGCTAAGTAGCCAAATAAAGCATCTGTCACTTCTTTAATATTCATTTTTGTCTAGGTTATTTTGTCTCCTAATTTATGATGTTTATGAGCACAAAGTTTCTGGATTCTTCTTTTGAGACCATTTCAGTAAGAAACAAATAAGTAGAGTCCTCAGTCATGTTGTCTGCTGGCTATTTATAAATTTTTTGTGACACATTCAAAAAAGTTAAAAAGAGTTGCTTCATAGGATCTTTTATCTTATAGTGATGATTTCTTTATTTCAGTTTCAAAATTTAATGTTATTCTCTAATTTTATGGAGAAAATTATATTATTTTTCATTTTTTTCCTCAACATTTTCTCCCTTTGAAAGGTGCTTACTTTAAGCAACTCATAATTTATTATTAATTTTCTACATCAGGAAATTTATTTACTTTATTGTTCTTAAAGTGTTGTTTAATGTCCTCCTAAGGGATACTCTATACCTATTGTTTCATAACACAGGATACCAATAGCAATCTTGGTAAATCATCACCTAGGAACTATTGCTTAGCTTTTCACATGCAGATACTATACTTTGTCAGCACATCTAGGATGAACTTTTAAAAGCAGTTTCAAATTTAACAAGTTCAATGACATATAAAACCAGATTGATTAATTAAAGTTGATATATATAAGAGGAATCAGAATACTGAAGTTTGCATAAACAACTCATTCTCCTCCTATGTATTAACTTAATAATGCCAATCTGTTCATTTAAGCTGAAAAGTGAACATCACATAAATATTCAAAGTCCACGTAACTTGACATGGTGGCCATGAAAATGTACCTCTCAGATCTCCTGTTTAGGGCATTAAAATTGACTGATGACCCTAGCTGCTGTACACTGATTTCACCACCTTGTTTAAACCAAGGCCACTACAACGAGTCGTTAACTTCATATGGAGAGCACTAGGGCAAGGCCTGTGAGATGAAGGACTTCTCTAACAGATGGGTTTGGCTGTTGGACTCCCCATTGGCCTTGCTGAAACTTTACAAGAACTTCATGAGCATTGAAGAATTTTTCTCCTAACCTTCCTTGCCTCTCTTTTCCCCATATCTCACATATAGGAATCAAGCCTGTGGTTTACAGTAGCCCAATCCTCTTGGATTATCATATTGTTTTAAAATATTTATAAACATTTCAGTTTAGCCCTACAGATGTGAGTATTTTGAATAAATTTACATATTTTTTCCTAACCAGTTATGTATTATAGTTCATAACATTTCAAGTTTGTAGGAAGCATTTTACTGGGTTCCCCAAGTAGTAAACACCAAAAGATATAATGTAAAATTATAAGGGGTTATGTTATTCATCAAAATTAAAAATAATTTCTAATTGACTAAAATGTTATATTATAAATCTATTAAACATTAATAGATTTAAAATATTTATGCAGCCAAATCTAAGTAAGTATCCACGTAAGTATAGAACCTGCAGTGCAGCAACATTAGAAGAAATCAAAACAAAAATATAATGTCTTGATTCTGCTCTCAGAATAATTTCTTTTATGTAATGTGCCAATTAGAAAGTCTATACATTATCCTCAATTCTGCTTACAGATGAGGAAGAACATTCGAAAATGTATAGAAAGAAATAAAACAACATAGTGAAATAATTGTTAATTAGTTTACAAAAGAGATGAAAAATAAATGTGGTAGATATTTGTGAAATGTTGAAAAGATGTCGTGTAGAAAAATTGTTGATATTTTCCAGTGATTCAGCAGAGGACAGAACAAGAATTAGTGGCTGACAGTTGATAGTAGGCAAGATTTTATTCAATATGAAGATAAACATTCTCACAATAAGTGTTAATTATATTACAGATTTGATTACCTCACTTTAGTATGATATTTTAAGCGTAAGTTAATCCTAATTTTGGAAATATATATATATATACACATACATATATATTTCTAGGACTCTTGTAAGTTGGAACATGAATATATTTTTATTAGGTTGTTCACAGAAATGAATGACACATTAGCACAGGAATCAAGGATGAACTTTTTAGCACAAAACATCTTTTAAAGAAAATCGTCACCCAGATGTTTCCTCAGATTTAATAATCTCAGCTGAGTGTTCCAACCAGTTCTTTGTGACTTTCCTAGAGTGCTCTATCCCAGCAACAGGTGGCACTTCACAGAGATCCAATGGCCTTTGCCCCGCCTCTGTTGTCTAAGTCCCATGCTTCCTTTCAGGCCTTGGTCAACTGTTTGTGTGTCGTGCTAGCCCACGTTCCCTCTAAAATTAGCAGCTTGATATTTCTGTGTGTCTGCCACTATCCTCAGAAGTAAAGAGTGAGTAGAGACTTTGAAATTACATCAACATAGAAAACATAAAGAATATTTATTAGTAACTTGGTATGTGAGTATATGTATTTATAGATCCCTATATAAAATCTATCTATAAAATATAGTTATCACATATATACATATACATACATTGTCTTTTTAAAAGGTCTCATTGGCTCCTTTACAAAGTTAATTGCAGTGGCCTGATTGCTTATATACACATATTATATATAATATATATATAAAACATGCTTATAGGTAGAACCCATGCCTCCTCCTCAAATGACATATATCCTGTAGAGAACAAAGGAACCCTCATTAATTTATGTATTCAACTACGAGCCATAAAAAATAATGTCCTTTGCAGCAACATGGATGCAGCTTGAGGCCATTATCCTAAGCCAATTAACACAGGAACAGAAAACTAAATACCACATGTTCTCACATATAAGTGGAAGCTAAACATTGAGTACACATGGACATAGGGATGTGAACAATAAGAACATACAATGGGAACAATAGACACTGGTGGACTACTAGAGCAGGGAGAAAGGGAGGGAGTCACAGGCTGAAAAAGTACCTAGGGGCACTGTGCTCATTACCTGGGTGATGAGATCATCTGTACTTCAATCTTCAGCATCAAGCGGTATACCCATGTAACAAACCTGCACATGTGCCCACTGAATCCAAAACAAAAGTTAAAAATAAAATAATGCATTATAATATAAAATATACATTCATAAAATACCTCAGTATGCTAGGGACAAAGAGTACAAAAACAAGGTTGTTTACTGTCCAAAGACACTTTAGATGGAGAACATGGGCTAAAAATTACTATACTATGTCCTTTTATACTTGTGCACAGTATACTCCTGCATACAGGTGTCCAATAAGAGTTGACTGATAAAAGGATAGAGAATTTATCTACTGTGGCTCAGCACACCTTCTCCTGGCTCTTTTCTGACTCTGAATGTGGCCAACACATTTTCAAAGGGGAAGGAGAAGAGACGAAAACGTAATATAGAAATCAAGAAACTAGATTTAGTACTGCAATTTCTAACAAAGATAATTAGCTAAAAACGTTATGTGCTAACCCAAAGACTGCTTAAGGACACGCACACGCACATACACACACACACTCACTCACTCACTCACCCATGATTCTCCATGGGGAAAGATCAGTTGGAAAAACTACACAGAGACCACAGGTTTAGACCAAGAACCTCTTAATGAACTGCTGGGATGAATCTGCTTTTCAGCTTCAAGTGACTTTCCTTCTGTGATGGTTACAGAGAATGCTATGATCTTCCCAGAGATGCTACAGGCCTGCCCCAGAGCCTGTTTAGGAGGCTACAAATTCATAAAGCATATCCTGATCTTCGCATAGGAGCTGGATGTGTAGAATGATCTCCAAGGCATTTGTGGCCATCATAATTTTGGAGTTGTCTTTTTTAAAGGTCTCATTGGCTCTTTTACAAAGTTAATTGCAGTGGCCTGATTGCTGAACTGGTTCCAGTAGTTTATTTGCTGAGGCTGTAGGCATTTAACTCATGTCAAACTCTGATTACTGTGGTTCTGCTGTCTACCTACTCTTCAACGAGCATTGCCAAATAATAACAGTAGACTCTATTTCCTGTGTTTTAATAGATAGGCCATCTTCTTCTAAGTAAATTTTGAGTTACCTTTCTCCTAATGCATTACCCTGAACAATCACTATTGCAATTCACCTACTATTCCTGTCTACCCACACAGTCTCTTGAGAACTTTCACTAGATATTTCACTACTCATAGAAGAGACAAGGGACAGCCACCTACTAATTTGAAGATTTCAACATCTATACTCCTTATTCAGATCAGTTACAAAGAGGCTAATTTAAATGCATTCTAGGGCAATGTCAAGTCACATTTTTCTATTTGGAGAAGCATATTTTATGTACGTGTTCCCCCATATCTTTACTTATGCTTTTTTCTTTCTTTATAATATTCTGGAATTAGAGTCTAGAGGTAGGATTCAGGAAGGGGATGCAGAATTGTGTGAGAAAGCTGGCTTTAGAGTAGGGGTCATATTGATAACTATTCTGAAGTCCCTATTCCACTGTCATCTTCAGTGAATAATCACCAGTTTCTAATACCCATAATTTGTTTAGAAACTCACTCAGAAACTGGGTCAATCATAACTTAGTTTGTAAAAAGAAATACATAAAACAAAATAATAACATACTATAGGACCTCATTGAGGACTTTTTGAAAATATAAACATTGTAAATTTGCTCTCTTACCTTTATCAATATACAAACTCCTTTTCTTCAGAAGGAAAAACAACAATAGGTTACTTATGTTTGCTTGCTTCTTATGAAAGCTTTACTTAATAATTATTAATGTATTTACTATGTTTATCTTAATACTCAGTAATTCTATTCTTTACAATGAACTTTACCAGTTTTTATCGTGGAAAATTATCAGTCTTTGATCATTAAAATTTCTTTCTAAAGGAATTAGAAACCTCCTATCAACAAAGACGCATTTGCCGTATGTATCAGAAACCCCCAGTACAAATAGTCTTAATAAGAAAAGTATTATCTCATGTAATAAGAAGTCAAAGTGTAAGATGTGATCAAGGTATAAAATATGGAAGCTATGACTTAGCTTCTCTGCAGTTCTCTTAGCTCTACTCCAATCACAGGTGTTATAGCTAGAGTTGGGAAAGTCTATTAGAAGGAAGTGTTCATATTTTCTTATGTCTTCTTCTTAGCACGAGGATCTACTTTCCAGAAGTCCCACAGAAAACTTCTCTCACATTGCACTGTCTTGCATTTGTTTATATGCCCCTTTCTAAATGTAGAGTGGCAAGGAGAATATGATTGACTTAAACTAACCATTTAGTCAACCACAGATGATTTGGGCAGCAAAAAGTATACATGAGGGTGGACGTTCTTGTAAAAAGTATGACAATTTCTGTCTATTAGTCCTTTCAAAACTGAAGGGCAGATGGCTTTCATTTGGACACAAAAAAACCATACATGAATGATGGAATCTTGGCAATTTTAACAGTGTATGCAAAATAGTAATCTTCTACTGAAAACGTATTAAGTAACTCATATTCTAAAAGATGTGATTTTAGGCTGGGTGCGGTGGCTTACGCCTGTAATCCCAGCACTATGGGAGGCCGAGGTGGGTGGATTACTTGAGGTCAGGAGTTCAAGACGAGCCCGGGCCAACATGGTGAAACCCCATCTCCACTAAAAACACAAAAATTAGCTGGGCGCTGTGGCGGGCACCTGTAATCCCAGCTATTCGGGAGGCTGAGGCAAGAGAATTGCTTGAACCCAAGGGGCGGAAGTGGCAGTAAGCTGAGATCGTGCCACTGCACTCCAGCCTGGGTGACAAAGTGAGACTCAGTCTCAAAAAAAAAAAAAAAAAAAAAAAAAAGATGTGGTTTTAAAAACTTTGAATTACATTAGATTGGATATCTAATCATGTTTTATAATTAAATTATCTCATATCAATGAAGATATATAATACCAAAAGATTATAAGAAACTATGTAAATTTCCCTCAAGCTTCCTTTATGCTCAGATCACACTCTTTCTGCTTAGTCTCCAAAAGGTAAAAATAACAGCTACTGTAATGTAGCTTTATAACTCTTGTTACAAATAGTGATTTTAATTTTTAGTTAGTTTGATGATTTATAGTACTTATGAAGTCTTACTTCTTCTGCTTCTGGAAAGATGTAAGAAGAATTCATCATATGACTACTTATTTTCCAAAGAGTTTATCACTGGTAATGGGTGGAGGAGGATTGATGTTTTAGGGATTCACAAGATGGAAAATATTCATTCGTGATGAGTACCTTTGCAGGTCAAATGGTCTGGTGATGCACTAAGAAAACCCATTTATCTTAGTCTTATTCATTATTTATCAAGCATTTCATCATGAATTTATATTATGGTAGAATCAAAGTTAATGTCTGATGGGATCTTGTTTGCTAGAAAGATACTCTTGGAAATGCTGAGTTAAGGAGTGGTGAAATGAAAGTATTAATAACCACAGAAGGAGGACTTGGCTTGGAAGTTTTAGAAGGTTGAGTCTCTATAAATAGAAGTGGAGACAGAGTTTGTGATGCAAGGTGTTTATCAGGTTATCAACACCTGTGAAAGGAAAGGGAAGAAGCAGGATTGGGCAAGAGGAGTAGATGAACTGTAAAGTGGGCCTGACAACACCTAGCCTAACTGATGGAGAACTCTGAGTATCATCCCCAGATTTGGCGCAGGTTGGGTCAGAATTTCTGAGCCCCTATATCTTCACCATGTTCAGTCAGCAGGTGTGGGATTATTGGGAAAATAATGTCTCTTCAAGTGGCTCTCTGTAGATGGGACAGCCATTGAAGGGGATGAGAACTGGAGTCTGTCTGCTGACTGCACTCCCTGCAACTGGGCACAAATTCTTCTTTGAGAAGAGATCTGAGTAGTTCATCTCTGTGCCTACAGTAGTCCTAATTGGTGTTTCTCATATCCTCTTCTCCATATACAAACAGAAAGCTACTCCTCAAGGATTCCTGTGGGCTTCTCTTCCTGAGGAAAAAGTGGAAGTCCTTGCAAACAGGGAGCCCCTAGTTTTCAGATCAGGATAGAAACGTCCATTGGCCAAATCAAAGCAGCTATCGTTAATAATTCAGTGAGGCTCTTTCTGTATTTGCTAGTAAAAGGTTACCTCCTTTGTAGAGCAGAGTATTTAACCCTTCAGAGTACAAATTGCAGGTTCAGAAAGCACAAAGTTCTCCAGTGTGTCATCAGGAGTGAAGATAAACAAGATCACTTATTTTACCACTTGATTTCTGGACCTGTATATTTATCCTACTGAGCACACTGTGCCATATGCAATTTTTTAATGTATATACTGTATTCTGGAGGAAGGTACCCCATTTTTACAAAATAATGCTTCTCAGCTAGTTCTTTATTGGTACCTTCACAGCCACTCCAGCACTCTGGCAGACCAGCATTCTGGGTAGTGGAGTAAGTGATACATCCAGTGGATCCTGTGGGCATTGTTAACTCTCACGCCTTCTTTGCTGTAAAGTGTCTTCTTGTGTTTTTTCTGGTGTGATGCTTTGGACACCCATTCCAAAAGGTCAATCACTCCATAAGACCTTACATAGTTGTGTTTGCTGAGGTTCTGTGGGTACGTAAGGGAAATCCATAGTCTAATAGGTGTCTATTCTTATGAGAACAAATGACTGGACCTTCTAGTATGAATGGAGCCCATCTAGTCTCCTCAAGAAATTTTGTCATATTGGAAGATAAGAGATGTTCTCTGTTGCCAATGGGTGGAATATTAGTTGGCAGGAGAAGCTAGATCAGGCTTGCTAGTCTGAAACCCATGTTGTTGGATCCATGCATAGTTTCTATACCTGCCACCACAGTCACCCCATTTATATATCTATTATATCCACTTTGAGGTGGCTGTTGCCAAAAAATAATATCAGATGTTTATTTAGTGCTCTTTTATGGTTAATGCTTTCTAGTGGCCACTAATATGTAACATAAAAATCTGCACTTCATGCCAACTCTCATATGTTTAATCACATGCTATTCAAGATGTGTGCTTATACTTGATCTTGCATTTTTTCCCTTCCAGGGCCCTGATCAGCTTTCCAGGCCATTCACTGCTACTCGTAAGTGCTTATATATTCTAATCTCAGGAAACTTCTTTCTCAACACAAAGTATATGACCAGGGACACTGCCCAAAGTTATGAAGCTATGCCTATTGGAAGGATTCATGGCAGTCTTTCAAGGCCATCTCTAAGTGAGGTTACAGTACAGCTAACATCCATTTTTGGCTTGCACCCATGTATTAAACCAACGCACTCATAGTCTGATGTTTTTTTTCTTTCAGCTGGTCATATGGGGGACCCTGCTATGCCAGAGTTGTGAACTCAAGGGCAGGCACTAGGGCAACAATGGTGGATGACGTTGTTGTCTGGGTTTTCTACTCATGCAGCTTTCTTATGCCCTGTGGTCCTTCTCGTGTGCAATTTGGGATATAACTCTTCCATCTTATGCTGAATTTCTGCTAGGTCCATCACTTATAACTTTGTTGGCTGATAGACCCAGCTCTCGATGAGCAGGTCCAGACACATGGTCAGCTGTTCTGTCTATAGTAGAGCCTAATAGCATTGCACAAGTTGTTTTTGAAAGATATGTAATTGTCTGCTTTGTTTGGCATGATCTTGCTCCAGAACCCTTGGGACTTTTCAAAAGGCATATGATTTTCTCTGACAAATGGCATAGCTTTACTCCAGAATCGCAGGGGCCCACATTATGATTCTTACACTGAGACTTGCCACAAATTCCACACTGCCTCTTTTCTACTAGCCATTATATCTCCAGTACCATAAGGTCTTCAAAACCATACGACTCTAGTGTCAAGCCTACTTTCACTGTAACCTGGATCTGCTATAGGGACGTTTTCTGCTCTAAGATCTTTCCAAAGCTAACAGCATTTCATTTCATGCAGTATGTGGGCCTGAGCAGTATTCTTAGTTGTGTAGGATGCTGCCATAAGAATCTAAAAAATGTACCAGTACTATTCTTTGTTCATGGTAGGATGTGCAAAATGCAATAATTTTTCTCTTATTTTGGACGGGATGATTCAGCATACACCCGTCCACTGGGCCTTTAAAAGTTGTATGGATGTGTTGGGGGGTTCTTCACTCTCTGTAGAACTATCTCCACCCCTCTGGAGTATGTGTATTTTATTGAGATCTTTAGCATTTTTTTGCTCATTTGGTCTGATGAATGTAATGCCATTGACATAATGGACTAATGTAATGTTCTGTCAGATATCTAGATGATCCAAATCTCTTTAGACTTTGCTATTATATATATAATGTATATATAAATATATATGTGTATATATATGCATGTGTACACATACACATATATACACACACACACATATAAAGAGAGAGAGTATGTATGTGTGTGAATGTGTGTGTGCATCTGTGTGTGTGTGTGTGTGTGTGAGAACTTAGCCCTGGGGCAAGCCAGTAAATATATACTGTTGTATGTTCCATATGAACATAAATTGTCTATAATATTTTCAGATTGGGAAAGAAATGATTGTGTTTATCAAATCAGAGGCCAGATATTATGTTCTTCAGGCCATATTAATCTGCTTTTGCCAAGAAATCCATTTGACATAGTGGTTTCAGTCAGGCTAATATTTCACTTAATTTGAGTAATCTGTCATTTTCCATGATCCATCTATTTGGAATTAAGTGGGGGAAATGATAGGGACCACACCCCTACTTCGTTTCAATTATTGGGTTCACAAATCTCTATCATGCCTTCACGATAGGCATGATGGCTAGGAGTGGGGCAATTTCAAAGGTGTCCACTTTACTTTGTCACTATTGTAGCTCTTATGCTAAGAAAAAAAAAAGATGAGGCTTGTTATAAGCTGCCAAATATATAACTCCAAAATATACCTATGGAGACCAGAGAAGTGTCACTGAGTAGGTCTGTAGACCCAGTGGAACCACTGGATGACCATGACCTTTATTACCAGCTGCCAAATACATAACTCCAAAGTACACCCATGGAGACCAGAGAGTGACTACAGACTGAGTAGATCTGTAAACCCAGTGGAACCACTGGATAACCAAGACTAGGACTCTATTTATTACTTAGCCCACCTATGACACCTCTCTTATGGGACTGTAATGATGATGAAGATTCTGGTTACCAATGCCAACTCAAACCCTGTGTCTAACAGTCTCCAAATGTCTAAGTGTCCTCCTTTTAAAAATATGTTGTTACCTGAGAAAATGGCCATAGGCCCCTTTGGAAAAGTAGTGGAGAAATCATTACTGTGATGTTTTTCTTCACAAAAAATTGGAAAAAAATTTAGTCAGTGAATTCCATATCTGAAAACAGGTTCAATCTAAAATTGCACAAGGAACCATGATTTTTATTGGGGTGACTTCTATAAGCTACTTATTCATTCTTATTTCCTCTGATGACAAGGGTGTCTACCTATTTTTGCCTCTCGGTAAATGATTTTCTTTTAATCATGTCAGTAACTCTCTACAGGTCAGAAAACCTTGGCTGTCACTCCAAACTTATAATTCATTACAGTAATTGCAATACCTTGCCTTCTGGTTCTGAAGCAATATCATCTGGCCTCTACTTTTGTGGGGTTATTTTATCCCCAGTGATATCAGTGACACAAGTTCTGTAACAACCTCTCCTACCACCAACACTGGCCCAGGGAAGAGGCCACCACTAACATTTTTAATGATACTCATGCTCCTGTCACCATTGCATTTCTTGTGGCCTTGATATGGGGTGGTGTCTCCAATGGAATACAATCATCTGGAGGATTTTTGGGACATATGTTGTATATCTATTTCCAAACATCCACCCCTTTTAATCTGTTCCTTTACTATTTGTGGTGGTAATTCTTTCCTTTCACCTTCTTTTCTATGGGTCATCACTTTTCCTTTGCTTCTTAACATCATCCTAGTAGCCAGTTTGCCACCTCTCCCTGACTCATTGCTGAGTGTTAAATCTAGTGTCTTCTGGGTGCCCCCCAAAATAAATGCATTCTTCCTGACTTAATTGTATATTCAAGTGACCTTTATTAAGCATCTTCAGAATCTAGTTCTTTCTTCACTCTCCTGGCCCCTGCCATTCTGTGACAGCTAGGTCTTCCAATTACTTTGTGATATACTTGTCCCCCTTCCATCAAACCCACCAATGCCCCAGGAAGGTTACATTGTAACTTAACCCCAGTTATTAGCATAGAGGCTATGGGTAGAGGTGAGGTCAAATCCTGGGAAGGTAAGACCTGTTATCTTACAGACTCTGCATTTTCTTCCACCGTGAGGACAGGAGGTGGTGTGTGTGGGTGTATTTGTGTGTGTGTGCGCGTGTGCATGCACTTCTTCAGGCTCAGAAGTTTGGGAGGAGAATGGGGAGTTAAAATATAATAGAGAAATCCACTCAGACATCATCATCCCATTCAGAGACATCCACCCAAATAGCAAAATCTCAAACTGTCTTAACCAAAGTCCTGACCTTGGCATAATAGACCTGACTTTATCTGTCATTTAATTTTCTTTGCAGTCTGTCACTCCAACATTTATATCATAGACATGGTTCTCAGCTTCCTTTGCTCTTCTGTTGCAGGAAATGAGAGCTTTGATACAACCAAGATCATTTGGTTTCCACCTTGCTTTTCGATTGCCTTTTACTCACCCTCATCTGTTCTTTATCTTTCTGTAGTGCATCCACAACATTCAGAAACAGTCATTCTATATGAAGGCTCATCAGTGTATCCCATTCTACCAGCACCATCCTAACTCATCCCTGGGCTACCATCGTGCATCCAGGACAATGTGTGTTCCCCCTACCACCAGTGGTGGGGTCCTCATTTAACAGGACATTGATTAACCCAAAAATCTCATCTTATTGTCCACTTTATTGGGCCAGTTTTGATATCTCTGATCTCAATTTGAGTTTCTCTGAAGTGGAAGCTGAGACACTATAGAGTGCAAGAGGTTTATTACGTATCAATACCTGTGAAAGGAAAGAAAAAGAACTGCTGGACAGAGGGAGAAGTTGTGATGACTCAGAGGCTAACTCAGAGGGAAACCTGGCAGTAATTCATGCCTCTCTGCGTTGTTCCTCATCAGGCTGAGTTATGGCAGTGCAGCTGAGATAGACCCTAAATGGTGGGACAGATGAAAGCCATCTGCCAACTGCACTGTGTATCTGGGCAACAAATTACCTTGAAGGGAGATATAGGTGGTACAATGTCATGTCTATACTGGGGTAGAAAAAGTTGTCTAAATGACATTCTACCTTCTCTCTTTATTTTTTGTAAAGCCAGAATTAAACAAGTCCAGACAGACAAGAAACTGTCTTAATTTTAAATGACCTTAGTAAAGAAAATTCTAAAGTCTATTACCTTCTATTTCAAAACCGTGCTAAGGTAAAACTATGCTTGTTTGAAGAGAGCAACTTTTTGACAACTTGTTCAGAAAACATGAATTTTTCCTTCCTGTCAATGCAGAGAATTATAAAGCTGAATACACTGTTAGTGTAATTAACCAGACTCTTATTGTTAGGTCAACCATCCTGGCAAGCTAAGCACTCTGTGTGCCCAGAGACAATCTTTCTTTTAAGGACACCACTAAGTTCCTGCCTAAAGATAGGTAACAGTCTTTCCAAGTGCAACAGAGATTTCATGTAGAAAAAAAAGTCAGAAATAAAAAAATAAATAAATCTACATAAACTGGTGGGTTTTATGAATTTCCATTGTGATTTTCCTTCTACTTCTGACTTTAGTATCAAGCATTCTATATGATTGTTTCACATAAAATAAGGACTACTTGAAAAATATTTACTTCCAAGTATTTCAAAAATCGTGACTCACCCTCCCTTCAGGAAGGATGTTCCAGCTAAGAATTTATATCTTGGGCTTTATAAATATAATTTCATTGATTGGGTGCCATTTTGTAATGCAGAGATATTTGTAATTTTTAATTCTTTGTGATTCCATAGCATATGCGAGCATCTCTGTTTTGTTCAGTTCTGCCTAAATTTTATGTTACTACTATGTGGCACTCATTACGTTAGGGGCTGGGAATACAAAAATAAATAAAATATAGACAACACATTATTAGCTGCTCATGAGAATGTTATGTCCAAAATTACACCGGGCTTTTAGTATACAAGAGAGTGTACATGGCACCATGAGTTTCTTTCGTTAGGAGACTTACACGGAAGAAGTCAGAAAACTTCATTACCTATATTTTATGCAGACCTGGATTTTGTATATTTTATACCCACCTGTGATTCCTGTGTACATGATGAGACATGAATCTCTCTTACGTCTCAGATGTAGATCTCTAGGCTGGTCTTCTTAGGGTTCAAGTTGGCATATCAAAGGGTCTAACCAAAAAAGAACTGTGGGAGAGCTTGTAACCAGATCCCCACTACCCTCAAGTTCTTTGGTTCTTGATAAGAAAGGAAAGAACTTTTGTGCCTAGTGTGCCTTGAACCAGAGCCTCTCTCAAAAACAAGTGTAAATTTAATGGTATAACACAAATTCCATCATGCTTTCTACTTTTTTATGTATTATGAGTTAACACATCTATTCGTAGGAGGTTTTGAGTCATTGATGTTTCTAAATTTTCTATTTGGAGCTACACACAGATATAAAGAAATGGAAAGGAAATCATTCATGCACCTTTTCTGGAATCAATAATCTCAGAGTCTCACTGATTAGTGTCTTCAAATGCTATCACAGTTGATTGCAGAACCCTGAGAATAAAGGTATAGGTGGTGCAGGAACAATTATCGTTCTTACTGTGAACTCTGATTTTTTTTTTTCAGGTTTCAGAAGGAACAGCCTAAAGAAAAATGTAGGTCAAGTGCTTTTATCCTGTGAAACTTTCAGAAGAGCAATCATAAAATCACAGTGACTGGCCCTGATTTTCAATGATGGAAAAAGAAGAGCAATAGGTGAAAAAGCAATGGACAAGTATTTTTAAGTAGTCCTTTGAAATACATAGCAGCAAAATAAGTTTTTTAATATTAGGAATATATTTGATTGATTTAGTCTAATTTGACTTTGGCTTATTCAATTTGGCTTTCTACGTTACTAATTCTGGTTACTACCATATTAACGTGACAAAGTGGGAAAAGAAAAACTAAAACATATGTTTATAAGGCATCATGTTTAATGTGCTATAATTCTCTAATTAACATACAACCCTTCACAAAACAATTATTTCCAAGCCTGTAAATGTTTAAGATGATAGGGCTGCTTTGCTCATTACTGTAATTATTGTAAAATCAGATTCACTAAATTTCTTATTTATAGGTATTATATTAATTTAAAATATTATTTATAACAATTTAAAGAACCTTATTATCTAAAAAGCAGATCTTTCTTTTCTAAATGAATGTTTTTATATTTCAAGAATAATATTATTTTAGTTGGGACAGTATCCATTTAGTTAATATTATAATTAAATATCTAATGAAACTTTCTATTGTATTAGAACTGGCTATGAAAAATCTGCAATCCCAATACATTAAAAATGTTACAAATATGACTGAAGTATATTTGTGACCTGAGAAAGCAGGCATATCTTGTTTTATTGTGCTTCAGTTTATTGCATTTTGCAGATGCTGCATTTTTACAGATTGATGCTTTATGGCAACCCTGTGTCAAGCAAGTCTGTTGTGGCCATTTTCCAACATCATGTGCTCACTTCCTGTGCCACATTTTGGTAATTCTCACAATATTCAATCTCTTCATTATTATTATACCTGTTATGGTGATCTGTGATAAGTGATCTTTGACGTTACTATTTCAATTGTTTGGGGGTGACACAAACGGGACCCACATAAGAGAGTGAACTCAATTAATGTTATGTGTGTTCTGACTGCTCCACTGGCTGGGTGTTCCCCCATCTCTCTCCCTTTCCTTAGACCTCCCTATTCACTCAAACACAAGAATACCGAAATTAAGCCAAATAATAACTCAACGGTGGCCTCTAGGTGTTTGAGTGAAAGGAAAGTTTGCACATCTCTGATTTTAATTCAAAAGCTAGTAATAATTAAGCTTAGTGAGGAAGGCATGTTGAAAGCCTAGACAGGCTGAAAGCTAAACCTCTTGCAGCAAATAGTTATCCAAGTGGTGAATGCAAAAGAAAAAAAAAAAAAAAGAAAAGTTACTGAAGGAAATTAAAAGTGCTACTCCAGTGAACATACAAATGATAAAAACATGAAACAGTCTTTGCTGGTAGGAGAGAATTTCAGTGGAAAGATCAAACCAACCACAACATTCACTTAAATCAAAGCCTAATCCAGAGCAAGACCCTAATGCTGTTCAATTCTGTGAAGGCTGAGGGAGTTGAGGAGGCTGAAAAAGGAAAGTTTGAATTTAGCAGGGTTGGTTCATGAGTTTAAAGAAAGAAGCTGTTTCTACAACATAAAAGTGCTAGGCAAAGCAGCAAGTGGAGATGTATAAGCTGTGGCAAGTAATACAGAAGATTTAGCTAAGAGAATTGATGAAAGTGGCTACACTAAACAATAATCTTTCAGTGTAGACAAAACAGCCACAGCCGTCTGTTGGAAGAAGACACTGTCTAGGATTTTCATAACTAGAAAGGAGAAGTCAATACCTGGTTTCAAAGCTTCAAAAGGCAAGTTTTCTTGCTAGGGGCTTATGCAGTTGGTGACAATAAGCCCATGCTTATTGACCATTCTGAAAATCCTAGGGCCCTTAAGAATTATGCTAAATCTACTGTGCCTGTGCTCTGTAAATGAAAAAACAAAGCCAGTATGACAGCATATCTGCTTACAGCATGGTTCACTGAATATTTTAAGCCCACTGTCCAGATCTATCCTTTCAAAATATTACTGCTCATTGACAATGCACCTGGTCACCCAACAGCTCTAAGGAAAATATACATGTTGTTTTTGTGCCTGGTGACACAATATCCATTCTGTAGTTCATGGATCAAGGAGTAATTTCGATTTTCTATGACTGACACTTTAAGAATACATTTTATGAGGCTATAGCTACCATAGATAGTGACTCCTCCGATGGATCTGGCAAAGTAAATCGAAAACCTTCTGGGTAGGATTTGCCATTCCAGATGCCATGAAGAACATTCATGATTCATGAGAGGAGGTCAAAATTTTAACATTATTAAAGGGTTGAAAGAAGTTGATTCCAACCCTCATGGATAGCTTTAAGAGATTCAAGACTTCAGCAGAGAAAGTAACGGCAGATAAGGTGGAAATAGCAAGAGAACTAGAATTAAAAGTGAAGTCTGAAGATCTGACTGAACTTCTACAATCTCATAATAAAACTTAGATTAGGAGTTACGTCTTATGCATGAGAAAAGGAAGTGGTATACTCCTGGTGAAGATGCTGTGAACATTGTTGAAATGACAACAAGAAACTTCAAATATTACATAAACTTTGTTGATAAAGCAGCAGCAGTGTTTGAGAATACTGATTCCAGCTCTGAAAGAAGTTTCACTGTGAATAAAAATGCTATCAAACAGCTTCACATACGATAGACAAATCTTTAATGAAAGAGTCAATAAGCGACACAAACTTGTTTTATTACTTAAGAATTTGTCACAGACACCAGAATCTTCAGCAACCACCACTCTGATGGTTGATGGTTGATGGTTGATGCAGTCAGCAGGCGTCAACCTCCAGACAAGACCCTCCACGAGCAAACACATTATGACTCACTGAAGATTGGATGATACTTAGCTTTTTTTTTTTTTAGCAATATAGTATTTTAATTGAGGTACTTAAATTATTTTTTAAATATAATGTGATTGTACCCTTAGTCTATAGCATATTATGTACATAACCTTTGTGTGCACTGGGAAATCAAAAAGTTCATGTGGCTCACTTTGGTGTGATGGTCTGGAACTGAACCCACAGTATCTCCCAGGTATGATAGCAGCACAAAAATTGTAGTGCTGCAGTAAATTTTTTGGTACTGACTTCAAATTTGAGCCAGGTCAGGGAATTTTATTTGAATTTTTGGAATGCAAGATGTTTATGAAAATGTCCTAGTTTGAAGTAATATATTGCATCATAAGATGTTATTAATTGTAGTGTAAGTTTTTGAAAATAGTTCAATTGGGAGAGAGGTATGTGTTGAAATTTGAGGGTACCAAATAGCTGGTATAAACAGAAATGCAAAGGGAGGGACAGAGGGTGTGTGAACTGGGAAGATTGGTCATATTTGTTTTATTGATTTCATTATTTTGCCTTTAATTAGCCCAGTAGACAGATATCTGGACACACCTCTTAGAAAATTGGGTGCAATGGAGGGGAGAAAAGGTAATACAGAATAAATGGAGCAGTATTGGGAAAATCACTCTATCTTATCTCTTAGGGTCCCAACTAATTCATTAGAGAATGAAGGAGTTGGACTTGTTCAGTGGTGTTTAACTATAATGTTTCCACACAATAGCATACCATAAGCAGTTATAAAATGTATTACAAGACATTTGCTCCCTAAGTAGTAGGATAATGTTTTAAAATATTACGAGATATTTTCCTTATCAGTATTTTTCTCTGCCATGATGATTAGTTTTTGACATGAGGATTTGCCTTACCAAGGTCAAATAAGAGGTAAGACTTAAGAACAGTTTCTACCATAAAAGAATGGGAAATATAACGTTCTTTTTATGCCGGGGGAATAGATTGCAGGGGTGGATGTGGGGAAGAGGAGAGAGACAGAGAGAGAAACATATTCAGTGCCAAATAGATACAGCATCTTAGCCACTTGATCCTCTGCCCTTCCTTGGGGTTAACTTTTGAAGAAGAAGGAACAGAAAGTACCTGACAAGATTGGATCAATACCTTCTTCTCAAGAAGAAAAAATAAAATAAAGGAGTGGTCCCAGAATGCTGCTTGTACTTCCTCCCATCAAGTGTTTTGAGTGAGACAATCAAAGCTTACCCCCTCATTTGGTGACACATTTGCTCACCTAGGTGTCTTTAGGACTAAAATAACACAGTGTAGCAGTCTTGTAGGAACTAAGAGCCCAGAAACATAGATAAAGATTTACTAGCATCAAGAATTACCCTCCCTACTTCTCTTCCAACTGCTCATGGCCAGTGAATTATAATCTCAGAAGTGACTCTTAAAGCTGCTTGTCCCTGGGTGCTGAAGGAAAAGCCTTGGCCAAAAACTGGTTTGGTAGTGTTTCCAGTGCTTGGGGGCTCTTCACCCAAGAATGCATCCATCTTCACTATGCTGCACACTGAGATTTTCCGTTCTACAGATACACATAGGTCAAGCTGTAATACCCATTGAGAGAATGAATCATACTACATGCAGCCTTCGGCTTCAAATCTAAAAGTACCCATCACCTTTAGTAGAAACAGTCATCTCTTTTATCCCTTGTAAGAAAAAATTAATATGTGGGAAGTTTTCTTTGCTTGGATGTGAAAGCTACAGCTATGTACAACTATATATATACATACATATGTACATATACACACTCACATATATACAAACACATATAGTTGTACATGTGTATACATGAATTATAGGTAGCTATAATTCATTTATTTTGACTCTTGTTTCATATTTTATTGTATAAATAAACAATATATTGTATCTTCCTTCACACAAGTTATCAGGACTTAATTATAAACTCTACTAATAAAGATAGTGTGTAAGTGGCATAGGGATAGAAAACTGGCTGATGAAATAGAACAGAAAATCAAGAAGTAAACTTATGCATTCATATTTAAGTACAGCAGAAGTAGCCTGTCTTATCAGTAAGAAAATGTGGGAGGATTCAAAAAATGGAACAGGAAAAATGGCTATCTGCAAAAATAAAATCATCTCCAGATAAATTAAGGACTTGAATATTAAAACAAACTGTGAGCATCTTAGTAGAACATATTGGTGAACATATTTTAAGCACAAAAAAGCACTGACAATATTTGACAATATTAAAATTAAGAAATTTGGTTTGTCAAAAATAATCCTAAGTGAAAACATGTTATAAATGGGGAGAAGTAATCAGCAGTAAACACAGCCAACAAGGACATTTTATGAAGACTAGCTAAAGAAATACAAATTAGTAGATAAAACATCGGCTACTCAAAGAAAACAACATGGGGCAAATGCATGAAAAGGCATTTCACATCAGAGGAAACACACATGTCTAGTAAACATGTTATAAGATGTTTGACCTCATCCAAAGTGAGGGCAATGTAAATCAAGACTACTATGAGGTTTCACATTAGTCACATTATATTGGCAAAAAGTTAAAAAGCTTTAGTGTATGCAGTGTATGAGAGATATACACCTTACATTTCTTACAAATTGCTTGTGGGGCTGTAAAATGCTAAAATCACTTTCACATTATCTTATCAGTTTAGATGTTGACACACTCTATGAACCAACCAACAATTCTAATTCTATCTATAAAGCCGAGAGAAACTCAGATGCATGTATATCAGAAGACATGTAGAAAGTTTATAGCAACACTGTTCATAACAGCAAAACCTTAGGAACAACACGTATGCTCATCAACAGGAGAGTTGATGAATATATTGCATATTTATATGATGGAATATGGAAAAACAATCAATTTGAACAAATTATAGCAAAATTTATTATATAATAAACATGAATAGTGTATTGTTAAATGAAAAGTTATCCTAAATTATTATCCATAGCAATGTATGCTTTTTAATAAAGTTAAAAACAACTAAAATCATATGCTCTATTGAAACATATAAGTTTAAAAAAAAACATAAAAAGGAAAGTAAGAGAATGATGAACTCAAGAATGCAGATAATGATTTCTTTGGATGAAAGAGATCGAGGAAGCAGGTGTGATGGAGGAAGCAGAGGTGAAGACCATAAAGCTAGAAATGAATTATGGTCAAGAACTTGACCTTCATTTTGGGTAGTACGTTCACAAATGTTTATTACATTAACGTGAACAATCACATAAGTTTTAATAACGTATGCATACATACATAAAAGAAGGCCATGTGTGGACCAATTAGATTATTGTTAATCCAAGTCTGGGCACTGAGATCTTTAAAAATTTTAGAAAGCAACACGTTTGCTCATGCTGGTTCTCTAAGTCTTTTAGAAAATCGAAATTAAGCTTTTTTGGCATATATTCCCTCTGGTATGTGTTCATAATATCTTGAATACGGATATGAATTTTGGCTGCACTGATACTTGAAAGTTTATTAGAGATACAAAGAGACTTACAAGACTCTTTAGCTGCTATGTACTATTCACGCATACTGATAAAACAACAGAGTGTTGTCTTGAATGTGCAAAGGTACGATGGAGAGGTTTGTGTAATGTATGATTCTAGTTCTCTGGGATTTTAAGGCAGAATCAGGAATGGAGGAGGGAGACTAGTGCCAGGAAGAGGCAGAAATCCAGGGTAGATGAGGCAGCTTGATGCGGCAAAGGGTCAAAGCAGAACAAAGCCAGAATTCCAAATGTTGTGGCCATCTTTGCTTAGTTAGATACCATTTCTTTCTCTAAAAATTTAGATATATAATCTTTGCTTCCATACCAACCTACAGCATTTTTAATTCGTAAAAATTGTCCTAATACACAAAGAATAGAGAACATGGATGTGAATTTGAAATTGCTTGCTTTTCTGAAAATGACTAAACTTTATGCCAATATATAAATATTCATTCCTAAGAATTCCATATAGCAATTATTATAGTTTCTCTGATACCCCAATTAATAGGAATAACTTTAGCATAGTTCCTACACATTAATTAACTTTCAGGTATTATCCAGATTGTTTTCCTGTACTGACATCCATAGCCATGCTTCCCCCCTGAGAGGTACTGGAGTGTAAACAATGAGGGTGCGGATTCAGGAATCAGGTAGATCTGGGTTCATACTTGGCTCTGTCACTTAGCTATTTGGTGTTAAGCAAGTAATTTAGCTTTTCTGTACTCTGGTTTCCTGATCTGAAATGTCAAGATAATAATAATAATAATAGTATGTATTTGATTTTTCGCATGTTTACAAGATTAGAAGTAAGAGATGTTGAGCACTTAGCAGAGAGAAAGAGCTGAACATAGGACAATTAATAAAGGATGTATTTAAATATAATTTTGTTCCAAGAAATGCTTATATAAAGATATTTTGTTCTATAGATTTATCCTAAACTTTCAGAGACTAGTTTTCTACCTGAGAGAGGCCAAACTCAAAATCCTTCTCACTTTAGAAAATAAGCTGTAGAAACAGATTCTCAGTGGAATTGTATGTGTTTGGAAAAGTATACATCAAACTGAAAATGATTAACTGAATAAAGAAAGAACACACTTGTTTTTATTTCTTGACGGGATATCAACAACTCTGAGTGTAACTGTGTGATCCTTTTCACTAATACTCTGTTGATTCCTGTCAAAGCAGAAGAAAATGTGCTAGGCTGGTGTTGATGATTCACCCAGATCACTTAAACATCAATTTTTCAGGCACTTCTTATTACTTCTCTGTACTTTTCCCTGTGCAATTTTGAAACGGCTTCTATATTTTTTCTTTCCCCTCAGTTGAAAGCAAAACAAAAAGCCAAATTCAAACACCCCCCATCCAAACAAAATACCTTGAAACATGTACTTGTGCAGCATGATATAACCAAAAACTTAGATATCTGTAATTCTTAAAAAAAACCAGTATAGTCTGAAGGTTAAGAAACATTTAAAAATTATGGAATATTCACTTTTCTCTGCAGCCTCACCAGCACCTGTTGTTTTTTCACTTTTTAATAATAGCAATTCTGACTAGTTTGAGATACTATCTCATTGTGGTTTTTATTTGGATTTCTCTAATGATTGGTGATGCTGAGCTATGTATGTTGGCTGCTTGTATGTTTTCTTTTGAGAAGTGTTTATTCATGTCCTTTGTCCATTTTTAAAATGGGGTTATTTGTCTCTTGCTTGTTGATTTTTTTAAGTTCCCTATAGATTCTGGATATTAGGCCTTCGTTAGATACATAGTTTGCTAATATCTTCTCCCATTCTGTAGGTTGTTTGTTCTGTTGATAGTTTCTTTTACTATGCAGAAGCGCTTAGTTTAGTTGGTCTTACCTGTCTATTCTTTTGTTGTTGCTGCAATTGCTTTTGAGGACTTAGTTGAAAATTCTTTGCCAAGGTCAGTGTTCAGAAGAGTATTTCCTAGGTTGTCTTTCAGGATTTTTATAGTTTGACATCTTACATTTAAATATTTAATCCATTTTGAGTTAATTTTTGCATATGGTGAAAAGTAGGAGTCTAGCTTTGATCTTCTGCACATGGCTAACCAGTTATCCCAGTACTTTTTATTGAATAGGGATTATTTTCCCCATTGCTTGTTCTTGTCAGCCTTGTCAAAGATCACTTTGTAGGTGTGTGGCTTTATTTCTGAGTTTTCTATTCTGTTCCATTGGTCTATGTGTCTGTTTATTTTGTTTTCGTTTTTGTTTTAAACAAGTACCAGGCTGATTTCGTTACTGTGGCTTTATAATATAGTTTGAAGTTGGGTAATGTGATGCCTTTGGCTTTATTCCTTTTGCTTAGGATCGCTTTGGCTATTCAGGCTCTTTTTTGGTTACATATGAATTTTAGAATAGTTTTTAAAAAAATTTTGTTAAGATTGACATTAGTGGTTTGATAGGAATAGCATTGAATCTGAAAATTGCTTTGGGCAGTATGGCCATTTTTACAATATTGATTCTTCCTATCCATAATAAGCATACAGTATTTTTCCATTTGGCAGTTTTGGTAGTTCTCCTTGTAGAGATCTTTCACCTCCTAGGTTAGCTGTATTCCTAGGTATTTCATTTTTTTGTGGCTATTGTTTATAGGATTGTGTTCTTGATTTCACTCTCAGTCTGGTCATTATTGGTGTATGGAAATGCTACTGATTTTTGTACATCGGTTTTGTATCCTGAAACTTTACTAAAGTTGTTTATAAATTCTAGGAACCTTTTGGTAGAGTCTTTAATATTTTCTAGGTATAGAATCATATCGTCAGTGAAAAGAAATTGTTTGACTGCTTCTCTTCTTATTTTGATGACTTTTATTTCTTTCTCTTGCCTGATTGTTCTGGTTAGAACTTCCAGTACTACGTTGAATAGGAGTGGTGTGAGTGGGCATCCTTGTCTTGTTCCAGTTCTCCAGGGGAATGGTTAGAGTTTTTGCCCATTCAATATGATGTTGGCTGTGGGTTTATCATAGATGACTCTTATTACTTTTATTTTTTTCAAGACAGGGTTTCACTCTGTCACCTAGACTGGAGTGCAGTGTGATGGTCACAACTAACCACAGCCTTGACCTACTGGGCTCCAGTGATCCTCCCACTTAAGCCCCCCAAGTAGCTGGGACTACAGGTGTGGACCACCACACCCAGCTAATTTTTGTATTTTTTGTGTAGACAGTGTTTTACCGTGTTTCCTAGGCTGATCTCATGTTCCTCAGCTCAAGCAATCTGCTCCCTCAACCTCCCAAAGTTTTGGGATTACAGACGTGAGCCACCACACCCAGTCTGCTCTTATTATATTGAGGTATATTTATTTGATACCTAGTCTGTTGAAGGTTTCTTATCATGAAGGGATATTGTACTTTATTAAAACCTTTTTCTGCATCTATTGAGATGACCATATGGTTTTGCTTTTGATTCTGTTTATGTGGTGAATCATTAAATTGGTAAAAAATGTAGTAAACCAATAAAATAAATAAATGATAAATCAACATTTATTGATATGCCTATGTAGAATCAGCTTTAGGAATAAAGCCTACTTGATCGTGGTATATTAATTTTGATGTGCTGCTGGATTCGATTTGCTAGTGTTTTTTTGAGGATTTTTGTGTCCATGTTCATGAGGGATAGTCCAGCCACTGTGGAAAGCAGTTTGTGGATTCCTCAAATAACTTAAAACAGAGCCCCTATTCAACCCAGCATTCCCATTACTGGGTATATACCCAGAAGAAAATAATTCTACCAAAAAAACACTTGCGCTTGTATGCTCATCACTGCATTCATCATCATAACAAAGACATAGAATCAACCCAGGTGTCCAACAATGATGGAATGGGTAAAGAAAATGTTATACATATACACCATGGAATACTGTGTAGCCATAAAAAAGAATGAAATCATGTTCTCTACAGCAACATGGATGGAGCTGGAGGTCATAATCCCAGGCAAATTAATACAGGAACAGAAAACCAAATATTTCATGTTTTCACTTATAAGTGGGAGCTAAACATTGAGTACACATGGATATAAACATGGGAACAGTAGACACTGTGGACTACTAGAGGGTGAAGCGGGGGCTGGGTTAGAAAACTACCCATCAGGTACTGTGCTTAATACCTGGGAGATGGGATCTGTACTCCAAACCTCAGCATCATGCAATAATCCCAATGTAACAAATCTGTACATGTACCCTCTGTATCTAAAATAAAAGTTGAAACAGAAAGATAGAAATGTTGGAAATTTCCAGGAAATACTAGTTTATTGCCATCACTAGACTGAATAAGTTTATTATCCCAAAACTGGAGTATTCTCAACCCCTCTAATGGTCCACCTAAGAGAGATACTGATTCCTATGACTCATAGTTATTGATACCCTTAATTAGCATTTTTGCATAAGAACCAATTTATGTAAAATAAAACTATTTAAAGTGACATTTAACAAAATATTTTTAAAATATATCTTTAAAAAAATGATAAATGATCATTTAAATATATCTAAACACTACAATAGAATAAAAAACCCCACCAATACCAAGAGAGCGTATTGTTTAACAGGAAGACAAAAACATATTCAATTCTCTTTTACTTTACTAATTCCCAAAGGGAAAGACTAAATGTATACAACTCCAACTAATTACTTTATTGTACAAAATATTTCCAATGGGAAAACAATTTTTTGTGTGTGTGTGTGTGTGTGTGTGTTTCATATTAGAAAATTAGCAAGAAGGAGGCAGCTTTCTACACTCTCATACTGAAATTTAATTAAAGACCATATTCTGAGCTCCATTTGGCACATGGATCACGAGTTGGTCACAGCTGATATAAAGCTATATATTACACATAATATTATTTGTTCTTATTTCCAATTCTGCTTGTATGTTTAATTAAACAAGTTCCACTGTCAGTTAGGACTAGCAGCCTCAAGGTTTACCCTTTGATTTCAGCCAACTTAGTGATAGGTTTTCCATAGGAACAGGGCTCCTAGGATCCCTAGACACAACCCACAGTCCAAATGAAGTCTGCAATTGTGTGCTACTGTGTACTTTGGAAACATATCTTTTAACCATCCTCTAGACCCTGGTTTTGCAACTTCAGAACTATTGACATTTTAGATCAGATAGTTTTGGGTCTAAGTTGAGGGGAGTGGTGTTTTGAGAATCATTTAGCCATATTCCTGGTTTCTACCCACTAATTGCTAGTACCACAAGCATTTTAGTGACAACCAAAAATGCCTCCAGTCACTGTTAAACGTCTCTAAGGGGCAAAATTAATCCAAATTAAGAACCACTGTTCTCACCCTTAACTTTGTTGATGATCCCAAGTTCTTACCTTTTTAACAATATATCAAATATTGTGTATCTTTAAAATGTATGAAATTCCATTCTAACACATGGGGTTTGGTTGTTTATTTGTTAATCCTTTGGATAGGTGCCTTGAGGAATGTACATGGTTGGGCTCATTGAAAATATAAAATTTCATTCTTAATAGTCATAACATTAAAGTTTAATGTGAGGAACATTTACCATTGTCCCTTTTGAAGGACTCTGAAGTATAAGGCATACTGAAAATACAACACTTAGCCAAGCAAAAATCCTACCTCTTGAAGAACCAGACTCCTTAAGAAAATAATGTTCTAATTTCACCCTAAGGAAATATAACTCAAAATTTTGTCCTAAGAATGTGGGCAGCAAACGGTAACTTAAAATTATTGAAAGATCAAGCCCTAGCCTTTTCTCTATTGGAGTTTCTGTTTAAAGGAGAATGTGTAAGGCCTTTAAAATATTTAAGAGGTCTCTAAAAGAAGGAAGTAGAGAGAAACAAATCATGACTATAAAACCCTCAGGCTGATTAAGTCAGAGCTGAGGAAGCATTTTATTTCCTCTCTGAAGTCCTAATCTTTTTCTCCTAATTCTATTTTCTTAGGCTGATATGCTTTAAACTCCAGATCACCTAAGTCCTGATTTACTAATTGTCTATTCCATTTTTTCAATCACCCTTTCTTCTCTAGTGTATCACTTCTGACAACCTCTCCTTTTCCTACTCATTTAACCTCAGAAGTGTGATGTAGATCCAGGATTCTATTAGAGAATAAGACAAAATATTACTAAACTAACCAACCAAATAAATGTACTATGTATTTTTTACAGCTCTAAATATAGTTATTAGCAGAATATCTCATTTTTTTAAACCAGGAGGTGTGCTATATATTTAAAACAAAAATATTAACAAATATGGTACTTATCACTTACTGAATTCATGATTTTGAGCAATTACTTTATTTCTCTGAACTTTAATTGCTTTGTTGGTCAGTGGGATAATTAGGATAAATGAGAAAAAGTAAAAACTTTTCAAAGTTATGCATACTCATTTTGCATATAATAAATGCAAAAACATCAGTCCTTAGTAGGTATTCAAGAAGGAAGTCTCCCATTTCCAGTATCTTCTACAAGGAAAATAATTTATGATTTCATAAACCTCTGCTCTGGCTTTTGACTGAAAATTATTCACTTCTAATTTCAGGGAAAGTATATTGAAGCCAGTACCAGCACTTTGATTACCAAAGCAAAAACTGACTGCTAAAACCGTCAAGTGACAGTGAGTGATTCAACCTTCTTTTTACTGGATTATTTTCTGGTTAAGTTAACACACATTTCAAAACTTACCCAGAATCACTGCCTCTTGGCTTTGACACAGAACTTAAAGTGATGCTATTTCAGGGGAAACTGAAATGCAAAGGATGTTATGTTGCATTTACTTTAAGGTTCATTCACTCTGACTTTTACATGACTTGTTAGACATTAGCCTCCCTGTTTTGGAAAGGCCAGGTACATCAGGGTTAGTGCAGAGGGTGAACACTATTAGTTTGCACTTTGTCACTGTCATCCAGCTGCTGAATGGCTTCGTTTCACATTGCACAGGTAATGAAAGATGTCAGAGCTGTTTCAGGGAAATGGCTCCTACACAAGTCAAAACTCAACAGAGGACTCATGGTTTCTGATTTTCAGTAAGAAAAAGTTTTTCTGTCTAAGTCCCTCAAATAGCCAGCATTCGATTTTCAATGAGAATATAGTAATAATTGTCTGTGAGTGCATATCGTTAAACAATTAATGAACTCTATGACAGAATTGGTTCAGAATTTATTTCAAAATGTAAGTAAATATAAGATAAACTTTGCTTCCAATATTTGCTTTAAACTGGATGTTAATCAAAACTAAGTATCAGAATGAGATGCACATTGTGTTGTTATTCATTCTTTTTGTTAACTCATATGACTGTGAAAACTTAAATAACAGCATGTTCGCTCAACACTGTGCTGATCTCACTTGCTCCCATCTAAGCACAGCCCAACAAGCTGCCATAGCCAAACACTGACAGTTCACTGGGGCATTAAGCAAGGATTTTATTTTACCTTATTATGTCTTATCATACTTTTCATTTTTTATTCCACTATGGTAGGCTCATCTATCTTCCTCTCACACTGCCAGAGGCTACCGATATGTAATACAGCTCAGCTTCAAACCCACTCAAAAGAAGAAAGATCAAATGAGTGAAAATGGAAGCACACCATAACCACTGTTTCCATTCAAACTCATAAAATTTCTGCACCCTTGGGGGGTTTCTTAAGATCCTAAGTACAGACTGCAGGGAAGAACGTGAATTATATGCAGGGAGATTTGGTTTTCAGTTCTGACCCTGATGTTTACTAGCTGAAAACAGTAATATTTCTGGTATCCATATTTCCATATTTCCACATTAATAATTGGACTAGATACTATGTCACTTATAGCTTAAAATATTATTCATCAAACAATAAGAGACTGTTTAGTTTTTAAGTAAATAATTGTGTACATGCTCTTTGTTCTCAGTGAAATACAAGCAGATTTTTAAACTCTTGGAATGTTTTGGCAGTGATATCACTTTGTAAGTAAATATTTGCTTTTGTAATGGTTAATTTTATGTGTCAACTTGACTGGAACATGGTTGTTCCCAAATATCTGGCTCAACATTATTTCTGGATGTGTCTGTGAGAGTGTCTCTGGATGAAATTAGCATTTGATTGAGTAGACCGAGTAAGGCAGATTGCTATCCCCAATGCGGGTGGGCGTTGTACAATCCTTTGAGGGGCTGAATGGAATACAAGGGTGGAGGAAGGGAGAATTCACTCTCTTTGCCTGACTTATTGAGCTAGGACATTGTTCTCTCTTGTCCTTGGACTGGGACTCACACCGTCAGCATTGCTGGTTCTCAGGCCTTTGGACTTGGACTTGAAATACACCAATTTTCCTGGGTCTCCAGTTTATGGACGGCAGATTATGGGGCTCCTCAGCCTCCATAATTATGTGAGGCAATTCTTTATAATACATCTCTTACTAGACATGCAGCTGACCATTGAACAATGTGGGAGTTAGGTGTGCTGATCGACCCCCATGCAGTCAATAATTCACACACAAATTTTTACTCCCTAAAAGCATAATTACTAATATCCTACTGCTTACTGGAAGCCTCACTGACAACAAAACAGTTGATTAGCACATTTTTTGTTATATGTGTTATATACAGTATTCTTACAGAAAAGTAAGCTAGAGAAAAAAATGTTATGAAGAAAATCATAAGGAAGAGAATATATATTTGTTATTCATTAAGTGGAAGTGGATCTTCATAAATGTCTTCATCTTCATTGTCTTTAAATTCACTAGGCTGAGGAGGAGAAAGAAGAGGAGGGATTGGCTTTGCTGTCTCAGGGGTGGCAGAGGTGGCAGAGGTGGGGGGGTTGGGCATGGAAGAGAAGGCAAGAGAGGTAGGTATACTTGGTGTAAACTTTTATTGAAAAAAATTCATATATAAGAAAACCCACGTAGTTCAACCTCATGTTGTACAAGGATCAATTGCATCTATGTATATATGTGTATGTGTATAAATATAGATATCCATATTAAGAAAGAGATATATCAATAGGATATATATGTATGTATATAGACATATATAGTACATATCTAGGAGATATATCCAATCGGATAGATACTGTTGGTTCTGTGTCTCTGGAGAACCCTGACTATATATTTTTTTCCAAAAAGTGGACTTTTTGAAACTAATGGCAAATTCTTAATTCTTTATATTGGATTATACATTTTTCATGTCATTCAAAACAATTTTGCATATATTACCTTATTTTTTATTTATTTTTTCCATTTTTAAAGAAATTTGGGACTCACGTGATGTAACTGTTAAAAATCAACATCTTATCGTGACATACAGTATAGGTGCATATATATTACTTTGCAGTTTAATAATAGTTGTAATGAGAACCCTTTTGTTGTTACTATCACACAGATGAAGTACTAGACCATTCCTGGAGGTCTTCCTCTGTCCCTTTTCTGTGCCAATTATCAGTTAATTTCCTCACACCTTCGATCAAACCCACCCTGTTTTATCTGCTCTGCCACAAGGAAGCTTTAAGCTTCTTGCTGCAAACACAATATTAAGCGATGTCAACAGAGTGCACTGGAAGAACTTTGTGGGAGGAAGTGGCTTCTGATTCCAAAGGCCAAGAAGCCTTTGGCTTCTTGCTCCTATTATGTGGTTTGTAAACATGTGCCACCCTGATGATGAGAGGATTCTGAACATGGTGATTCCTGGACTCCCTCTTTGCATTTAGAAGCCAATGTTGGCCTTCCTGCACTCCAGAGGGGTATTTCCTGCTTGTCCAGTGATTGTGGACTAACTTTGGCTTGGAAAATTTAGTAAGCGTACTATCCTGTGGAATGCAACTATACCTTCTCCAACGATGAACCCAGTCTTGAGAGGGGTACTCCTTTCCAAGTCTGTCCTTCCGTAACTAGTCTCCCTCAACCCAACAGTATTCTTCAGAATTCTGCCTACATATCTGTAATTACTCCTCTGTTATATTTCTTTAGCTCCTGACTGAAAAACCTTCAAAATCAAAATGCCTTTTCCGATTATCCTCAAGGCAGCCACTATTCTGACTCATGTATAAAGATTGTCTTGATTTCCTTTATAGTTTTGTCACCTATGTATATATTTTTAAACAACATAGTTTCATTTTGCCTTTTTTAGAACATTATATAAACTCAGTCTGTAATCTTTTTTATTTTTTTTTGTTCAAAATGATGTATTTTAGAAACCCTAATGTTGCTGTATATATGGTCTGCTTTATTCACATACCCCCATTGTATTTTCCATGGATTGTTCCCAGTGTTTGACAAGTATGAGCAATTGCATATATATAATATAATTACATATAATATATATTATTATATTATATATGTAATATATATAATATATTACTTTTTTTTTTTTTTTTTTTTAGAGTCAGGCTCTCACTCCATGACTCAAACTGGAGTGCAGTGGTGCAATCATGGCTAAATGAAGCCTCAAACTCCTCGGCTCAAGCAATCCTCCTGCCTTAGCCTCCTGAGTAGCTAGAACTACAGGCATGCACCATCACTGAAAAATTGCTTTTTAAACACTCCTTTACGTATTGCCAATCACTGTTTTTATCTCTGTGTACTGTGTGCAGGGGTGAAATTTCTTAATCTAAAGGAATACATTGTCAACATTTGTAGATTATGGAATATGGATTACTAAAGAGGTGATACCAATGTGTTAATACAATCCCTCCAGCCAAATAGAATTCTTGTAGCTCCACATCCTTAATACATTTTAATATTAAGGAAAATGTTATTATTTAGTAATAAGTATTGAAGTTTAGCACCTTTATACATATTTATTGGTATTTTGACTTCCTCTATGGTGAAATAGAGCCTGTATTAAAACTTAAAGGCCTGTTTTAAGTCTTTTAAATATTTTTTTATTGGGATGTCTGACTTTTTCAACGTTTTCTTCATATAAAATCTGGATAAAAGTCCTTCATCGGCGGTACGTGTTGCAAATTGCTTCTTCTGTTCTATGGCTTTTTACTTTTCTTTTTAAATGGTGTCTTTTGAAGAAGAAAAAAGTATGGCTATAATTTTAACAGCGTTGAATTTATTAATCTTTTTCTTCATGGTTACTGCTTTTTTTTGTTTTGTTTAAGAAATCCTTTCCTATAAAGGACATTAATATATTCTTCCATATAATCTTCTAAAAGCTTTATGGTTTTGCCTTTCACATTTAGGTTTTTAATCTACCTGAAATTGATTTTTCATATGGCATGAATGCTTTTGCTATTGCGCCATAATTTCTAAAAATCCAATGTATACAAGGTCACCATTAATATCTAAAGTTGTGGCAAGGTTACCTAGTGTAGAATAATGCTGAATTAAAGGCAAAAAATTCCTTTTTAAGAAACCCTTAATTAAGTTGTTACTGACTGCCAGACAGAATAGTAAGTATTTTACTTACATAACCTCAAAGAAGCTCATTTTACAAATAAATCAATTTAGGGTTGGGAGTTTCAGGTAGTTGGCTAAGGTTACATCATAGTATAAATTTGAACAAGGATTAAAATTTTACAAATTAATTCAGAAAACTTCTTCTATCTTTCTAGGGATAGAAGTTTTGTGTTTGTGTGTTGTCTCCTTATTTTTTTCCCCTTTCATGACTTTAATATGAAATTTGTATTCCTGGAATTATCAATTATCTTTGATTACTACTCCAAGTTTTGCCTATATTCAAAGTCACCCAGGCTGTGTGCAGTGGCTCACACCTGTAATCCCAGAACTTTAGGAAGCCGAGACAGGATTACCACTTGAGTCTAAGACTTTGAGACCAACTTGGGCAACATAGTGAGACCTCATTTCTAATGTGAGTGTGTTTGTGTGTGTGTGTGTACATAATATATACATATGTGTGTGTGTATATATATGTGTGTGTGTATACATATGTGTGTATATATATGTGTGTATATATATTAAAGCTCGGCCTAGTGGTGCATGCCTGTAGTCCCAGCTAATCAGGCGACTGAGATGGGAGGATCACTTGAGCCTTGAAAGTTGATGTTTCAGTGAGCCATGATCATGCCACTGCACTGGGCAACAGAATGAGACCCTGTCTCAAAAACAAATCACCTCACTTTTCTTATAAGAGTTTTCAAAATAGTCTCATTTGCAGAGTTGTGTTTTTCTTTTTCTGTTTACTATATATTATTATTCAATAATTATATTTTATTCAAGAAATACAGAAAATTGACAATTTCCTTAAGTTTAAATTCTTATTATAAATTTAGGGCCTTCAAACCCTGAAACAGACTTTTGTAGCTATATTTGGTGGTGCCTTTGAGGACTCTGCCAAGTTCACACATGATCCATATAGGGGGCTTCTGGACCCGGTAAACAAGGTTTAGCTTCGCCATCCAACAAACTTCTCACACCCATTTTAGGCAGAGAAAATCAGATTTATCAGATACCTGTTTTGGGCTACCAGTCAAAATTTCATTTGAATGAAGGTTTTTTCCTTTAAAATTTTCTGAAAATAACTAGTCAGAGTGAATAATAATTATAGGGTTGAATAAGATGCCTTCAATTGTCCAAAAATAAGATTATCTCTAAAATCTACTGGAGAAATTAGATTTAAAGGTTTGCATTCTAGAATGAATAAGTGAATTTAGTAAAGTCAATACAAAGTCAATTTTATTTGCATACTACTAACAATATTTGGAAGATGAACTTTAAAAATCATTTGTAAGAGCATCATAAAACTAAAAATACTCAGGAATATGTATTTTTAAAAAACAAAGGATCTCTTCACTGAAAACTATAAGTCACTGCTGAGGAAGTTCACAGAAAGCATAAATACCTTTAGAACTGTATATTTTTCATGGATTGAAAAACTCAGTCTTGTTAAGATATATGTTCTCAACAAGGTTACTTCAACATCATCACAATAAAAATCCTTAGCCTAAGTTTTCTTCTGTGCTGGATCTTGATAATTCTTTACTACTTTGTATTTCTCCAATGCCTTCAAGCTTTATGTATGTGTATGTGTATGTGTATGTGTATGTGTATGTGTGTGTGTATGTGTATGTATATGTGTATATGTATGTGTCTGTATGTGTATGTGCATATCCTTTAACTGGGCCAAAACACCCAAGCTGTGGCTTTCCACCTTGGTACTATTAACTTTGAGAGCTTGATAATTATTTGTTTTGGTAGGCTGTTCTGTACACTGAATATATAGTAGCATCCTTGTTCTCTATCCACTAGTTTCAGTAGCACCCTCCCCTTCCCAGTTGTGACCAAAATGTGTGTAGTAATTGCCAAATATTCCTTAGGAGGCAAAATTGTTCCCATTTCAGAGCCACTGACCTAATACAACATTTCCTGAAGCAGAAATCTCACCTTTCAAATAGTTATTTTCTTCCTCCTGATAAAATAAAAACTTTAGGCAAATTAAATTTAAAGGAATTTAATTTAGCAATGAATGATTCATGAATCGGGCAGCCTCCTGAGCCAGAGTACGGTCTGAAACTCTAGCACAGCTACATGATGGAAGAAGATTTATTGACAGAAAAAGGAAAGTGATGCACAGAAAACGGAAGTGAGGTACAGAAACAGCTGGATGGGTTACAGCTTGGTGTTTGCCTTATTTGAACGTAGTTCAAATAGTTGGCTACATTTGATTGGCCAAAACTCAGTTAGTTGCACAAATGTAGGCTACAGCCTGTTTACGTCTCCACTTGTTATAATTCACAATGTACAGAGAAACCTTAGGCCAAACTTAAAACATGTAAGGAGGCATCATTAGGCTAAACTTGATTTAACACTCCCCTTTCATTTATTGCTTTCAAATATTATCTTTTATCCTGATTCTTGAACCATTTGCAAGAATTACACTATTTTAAATCATTCATTTATTCCCCATTGATTATGGAATAAATTCCAAGTATCTTTACATGGCATTTAAAGCTCAAACTACTTCACCAGTTTCTTATCTCACCAGATCTTGCTTCAGACTGAGTATTCTTACCACATCATTTCATCTTCTGGGTAGATGGTTTTCATAATATTTTATAAGGGTCCTCAGAAGATTCTACATGATAAGGCACCACTCATCTTGGTAATGAACCTGATACTATACATTCATAGTGGCTTTTTTCTTTTCCCTGTTTTGCTATCCTTATCCCTTACTCTTAATGCTTAGGATCAATTCCCAATTCCCAAAGTACCTGCACACAAGTTTTAGTCTCAGGCTCTGATTTTGGCAGATCACAGACTAAGACATACTGACTAAATTTTGCTCATCCTTTAAGACTCTTCTTAGGTCTAATTACAAAAAATATTTCCTTTCCTCCTTCTTTCTCTCTTTCCCATTTGACTGGTGCTTCTCCTCAGTGCCACCCATCAACACCAAACCCTGTGCTAATTATTTGCAAGCCTTTTTGAGAACTGAGTCTGTGTCAGAATCATCTTTGTATCTATAATATCTAGGTATTACAGTGAATAATGTTATACCTAGATAGTCATAATATATTCCATATCAATTTTAAATAAAACAATTTATTACATAGTTAATTAATATGGTTACTGCTTTTCTTCATTTGTCTTCTGCTAACATTTTGGGAAGAAAAATCTATTCTCTACTAACTCTTTTCCCATATCTCATGCTCAGTTTTAGAATATTAATGTCTGGTTTCCACTCTCACCACTCACATGTAACTGGCTTCTCAAAATTTAAAACAGTATTTTAATTGCTAAATCAAGTGACTCCTTATCAGTGTTCCTCTTTATCAGTTTCTCTGAAGGACCTGACACTGTTGACTACTTCCTTTTCTGGAAACTTAGTTTCCAGGATATATCTATTTTCTATTCCTATTTCCTCTTTGATCATTCTTTTTTTTTTGGTTTGAGATGGACTCTCGCTCTATCGCCCGGGCTGGAGTGCAGTGGCACGATCTCTGCTCACTGCAAGCTCCGCCTCCCGGGTTCACGCCATTCTCCTGCCTCAGCCTCTGGAGTAGCTGGGACTACAGGTGCCCGCCACCACGCCTGGCTAATTTTTTTCTATTTTCAGTAGAGACAGGGTTTCACCGTGTTCGCCAGGATGGTCTCGATCTCCTGACCTCGTGATCCGCCCGCCTCGGCCTCTCAAAGTGCTGGGATTACAGGCGTGAGCCACTGCCCCCGGCCTGATCATTCTTTCTTACTTTCCTTTATTATCTATCATCTTTTCCCTCTATATTCCTATTGAATTCTATTTTTCCTGTATTTCTGCCTTTGACTTCTCTGCTAGCTCAGCATTTTCTCTAGATGCTTACATAAGTAACAGGTTACTTTTACTTATAGGTATGCATTTTGCAGAATGTGCTATCAAAATGTATTGTGTTATTGTGGGCACTTCTAATTCAATAGAAGCAGTATTTTTCTTGCCTTTCTCAAAAATTTCTTTCTGAACATTGGTTAAACACATCACCAAGCGTCTAGCAGGTTGTCATTCCCTCTCTTTTTCTAATTGATTGCAGACATGTTTTTGATTTCCTGTCTCTATATCTAATTCTCTCAATTTTATTCTGTGTCACCAGATGATTTATTTGAAATACAAGCCTGACCTTGTCACAGATCTCCTTAAAAGCTTCAAATTGGTCATCAAAATATAAAGGTTATTTCTGAAATCTTTAGCGTGGAATTCAGGATCTTTCTTAATGAAGCTCTACATTTCCTCCTCTCCACTTTGTTCATTTATCTATCAGTTCTGTTGTCATTCTGTTAGTCGCTAGTAATATTTGGTTGAACAAAACACACACAGTTCCTCTCCTCCTAGATCTTTTATTCCCCTATGCTTCTAGTCTCCACTGTACCCACTAGACTGTTTTTTTAAATTTGATACACCACATCTATATTGTGAAATTATTACCACCAAGTTAGTTAACACATCCGTCACTTCACCTAGTTATCGTGTGTGTGTGTGTGTGTGTGTGTGTGTGTAGTGACAACATTGAATATCTACTCTCTCAGCAAATTTTAAGTATACAATATGGTATTAACTATAGTCACCATGCTCTATGTTAGATCCCCAAATCTTACTCATCTTGTAACTGATATCTGTTCCCTTTGATCAGTGTATCCCCTATCTCCTTCAATACTCTAGGCTCCTGGAAACCATCTTCTTGGTTAAATTTATTATTGATTTAATCCTTACTTGTTATTTGTCTATTTAGATTTTTTATTTCTTTATGATTCAATCTTTGTAGGTTGTATGTTTCTAGGGATGTATATTTCTTCTGGGTTATTCAATTTTTTGGTTTATAATTTGTTCACAGTAATCTGTTACAGTCCCTTGCATTTCTGTAGTATTAGTGATGATGGAACTTATTTCATTCACAATTTTATTTATGTGCATTGTCTCTCTTTTCCTTGGTTAGTTTATCTAAAGGTTTACCAATTTTGTTTGTCATTTTTGCATTTATTGTTAACTTTTTTTTAACATTTACTTTTGTTTGAGGGGTGCATGTGTAGGGTTGTTATATAGGTAAATTGTGTGTTGTGGGGATTTGGTGTACAGATTATTTTGTCACCTAGGAAATAAGCATAGTAGTTTTTTTGTAGTATTCCCGCTGCTATACTAGTGGCTTGCAAAAGTTGGCTCAGACCCCTTGGAAATCTCAGGGCCCTAGAGTTTTCATTTCAAAAGTATAAGTGGAAACATTCACCCAAATTGCAGTCATGTTTATGCAAGGGTCTGTATATTCTGATTTTTCCATAATGAGAGTATGTTTTCAAAAAAGTCTCTGTCACAATCACAAGCTCAACACCTGTGACACTTCATCACATTTAGAGAGAGTTAAGCAAGTCCTGCAGAAACTCTGGAGTTCAAAAGGAGTATAAATCGGTCAACTAGGTAAAAATCTGCCTCTTTTAACAAACATGTGAACTTTTAGAAAAGGACAAAGAAGACTTTGTAAGTTGTATAGAAAGGAGTAAGCAATAGGAAGGTGACTCTTTTCATTTCCCACTAATGTATCTGCTAACACTTGCTTTTAGTGGTTCTGAGAGTCTAATCCCTGTTTGTCCTAAATGATGGCAGTTTCACAGCTTCCTGTGGTAAATAGATTGTTCTAAAAACTCACAGTTGTGAGTAGACAGAGCAATCTTTCCTGAGAATCCATTCTAAGGGTTCCTTCTCAATTTTCTCCTAGTCAGTCTTTCTTACATCATGCTAATTATTGATTGCTTCTAACCTTTGCAGACTGGCTCATTCTTCGGGTTTTTATGGCAGCACCCTTTATTATTGATATTCTCCTCATAGCATTTCTCATTTGTATCCTCATCACCTTAGTTTGACTTCTTTGTATTTCCTTCATTTGATTCATATTTATTTGGTTTCTCTTAGTGCTTAAAGCTCTCATTTCTTGTTAACATCATTTAAAAAATCTTTTCAGAAAACATGATAACTGGTCAGACTGCTATGATTTATATAGTATTAATTTTTGGGTTCTGAGAAAATTTACCCAAAATGTGAACATCATAAATTAGCTTTCTTTTGTTTACTGAGCAGAAATATGAGCAATTTATTTTCCATGGATGATTAGAATGCTTTACTGTGAAGTTCATTGACCTTTTAAGCTGATATTCTGCTATACAGTGTGACATTCTGCCCAAGAGAGTTTCCTCATAGATTGTCCTTGGGAGGAAGAGGAGGAATGGTGTATGAAGATTGCTTAGGGATTGTTTTACCTGCTCTCACTAGACTTCATGTGAATGTTACCTTACCAGGAAACACTCATATAACACAGGCTCCGGAGCCAGACAAGCCTCAGTGTAAGGCCAGATCTGCCACTTCCCAGTTGTATGACCATAGGTACATTGCTTAAAGTCTTTAAGGTTTTGTTTTTTTATTTATAAGAAGGAGATGCTAATATCTACCTTACAGTATTATGAGGATTAAACAAAATAATTTATAAATATTTTATATTCAGAGGATGTTCTGTGAAAGGTTTTTGAATGAATTAATGATATAATTTTTACTCTTCATATTCTTCTCAAAGGTGTAATGACAACCTTAGACACTTATTTAGATCTTGTTATAAATGTTTAATTGATGCTCATTTTCTTCTAATATTTCTGTATTAATTTATTCTTGCACTGCTATAAAGAAACACCTGAAACTGGGTAATTTATAAAGAAAATAATTTTAATTGACTCACAGTTCCACATGGCTGGGGAGGCCTCAGAAAACTTACAATCATGACAGAAGGCAGCAGGGAAGCAGACACGTCCTACATGGCTAGAGCAGGAGGAAGAGTGAAGGGAGAGGTGCACACATTTTTAAACCAGATCTCATGAGAACTCACTATTATGAGAACAGCAAGGGGGAAACCTGCCCCCATGAGCCAATCACCTCCCCACAGACCCCTCCTCTAACACTGGGGATTACAGTTTGACATGAGATTTGGGTAGGGACACAAATCCAAACCATATCAACTTCCTATGGTTTTAAATATTTATTTCAATTCAAATGAATAGTATTTCTCAAGAAGAAATGACATTAACGTATTTCAAGGGTTACTAGCATTAGTCCTGACAATGATTTCCTTCCTTACTGAGACAATGATCTCTAATAAACAAAAATAGAAGTATAATTAAGGACTAAGTTATGTGTTATAATTAGTAGGCATATGTCACTGTATATAGACTGGTCAATTGTTACTGTCCCACTGTTCTTTAATACAGATGCCTCTGGTACCTTGCTTGACTCTGTCATTAGGAATGTCAAATTGTACAAAAGTATATACCTTGACATTTTTCTTTCACTTTTCCTAGACTTTCTTATTTTAGATCATAGCTGGCCATTTGGTGACTTCTTGTAGTATTGCCTACTAGCTTTATCTACGGGTTCATATCAGGCAGACCGGAGCTCTCTCCCTAGAGCTGTCACATATATTGCGTCCTTGGGTAAGTGTATTAGTCCATTTTTATACTGCTATAAATAACTGCCTGAGACTGGGTAATTTGTAAAATAAAGACGTTTAGCTGACTCACAGTTCAGCAGGGCTGGGGAGGCCTCAGAAAACTTAAAATCATGGCAGAAGCAGAAGGGGAAGCAAGGCACCTTCTTCACTGGGTGGCAGGAAGGAGAAGTGCTGAACAAAGGGAAAATAAAACCATCAGATCTCCTGAGAACTCACTCACTATCACAAGAACAGCATGAGGGAAACTACCCTCATGATTCAATTACCTCCACCTGGTCTCTCCTTTGACACGTGGGGATTGTGGGGATATGGGGATTACAATTCAAGATGGGATTTGGGTGGGGACACAAAGCCTGACCATATCAGTAAGTTACCTATCCTATCTAGACTTACATTCTTTACCCACAAGAAGAAAACAACAATAGTGTTTACTTTAAGTTGTTATTTTAAGGATCTTTTTAAGATAATGCTATTAAAACACTTAGCACAAACCTTGCCACATTTTAAGTATCCAATTGTAACTATTTCATTATCATTATAATTTAAAAGGTCATCACAAATATGTCTATTACAACATAAATGAACATGATCAAACATGGAACAAATTCTGAGGTTTGCAGTAAAGGAATTAATTTCTTATTAATTGAAATAATGCCAAGTGCCATATTAAAATTTAACCTAAATCTAATTTGTGCAGAAATCATTCATTGCTTTTTCAAAAGATGTAAAAAAGAAACTGATATGGAACAACAATGTTTTAATTCTCCAGATAAAGGGGGATGCATTGCATTATAGAAATGGCTAATCTATTATCCTGAGCCTGTTCAATACAAGTAAGTGAACAGGATGAACACAGGGAAAAAATACTAAAGGAATCTTTGAACTGCAGATTAGCATGTAAAACACAAAACAGAAGTGGCAAGGCAAGGGAGATAAACAGATTTGTTACAAGAAAAGCTTAAAAAAAAGGAAATTTGTTTACAAGAAGGGGAAGATATATGTGGGAATTTATATGACATAAAAAGAAATTATTATGATTTCTGGAAACCTTGGAACTGAGAGATGTACCTTATTTCACTTTTCTCTTCCCAATGTGCCACTCAGCTGCATTTAAAAAAAAAATCTATTGGTTACTGTCATTATTGATGAATCTCACAGTGTTGGTTCTGTGGGAAGCAGACACTGACTCAAATTTTAGTGTTTAGGAGCAGCTATTTGGTCAACACCCATAGCAGGGAGGGGAAGAAAGCAGGGCTGGCAAATGGGCTTGGATAAATCAAGCTGTTATGCAGATCTAAGAGCCTCAAACCACCCTAGAGGGATCTCTTGAGCTAAAATGGCCCATCAGAGTTCCCCTTTCTTGAGCTAAAATGGCTGGGCCTTTAAAATCCTGTTTCAATTAGTCACTGCATGATGGCCACCCCTAGAAGTGTATGGCCTAGGATGCAGCAGCCCTCTGCAACTGAGACAATCCCTGAAGAAGCTGACAAGTAAAGGTTGTCCGCTGAGTACTGGCAGCAGATGGAACAAGAAGTTCTTCCTTGCAGTTGGATCTGAATAGTGCATCTCCATATCAACCAAAATGACCCATTAAAGTCCTACACTCAGAAGACCACCACAGCCATGCACTGAAGGTTTACACCTATTTTAATCTCTGATATTTGGGGAAAAGTGAACGACTTTCACAACCTTATTAATGATAGTATCTTTACCTGACAAATTCTCAATTTCCTTGTACCTGTTGGAAGTGCTTTCCCACAGACCTCCTTTAACAAAGTCTTAGCTATGCCAATGAAGGCTGCTAACCATATCAGTCTTTCTACTGACTCTGTGACATTCTCAAAGACACCTTAGACTCCCACAACCCTCTATCACTTTCTCTTTATCTGCAATACCAATTCTCAGTCTGGTAGCATTCCTTCTTCCACATTCTCTCTATCTGCTTTGAGTTTACAAAGTTTTACCTTCAGAGTTGTTGGTTTTTACTATAAAACAAAATCAAAAGCAATAACCCTTTCTTCCTAATGCTGTATTCCAAATTTTTCACATGATTGGTCACTGCTTCCTCTTACATGATACTTAATCTTTCTCTAGTTTCTCTCTTCCCTCCCTTTCCCCTCTAACCAGCTATTTGTTGCAAATATCAACACATTCTCTTTTATTGTCTTTTAATTTTTGTTTTCTCTTCTCTTAACAAATAACCTGGATCCTATGAAACAAAAGTGACAGTAGGTGTCTTATCAAAAAAGCAAAAATCCTTTACCCTTTGGACTCTGTGGATGGATGCTGAAGGAAGTATGTATGCTCACTTATTTAAAAATATTATTTCCTTTCATATATACATTCATTCTCTTGTGAATGTTTTCTATTTTCCAGGGATTGTTTCATTCTATTCTAATGGATTCCATCTAGCTCAAAATCTTTCTACCACCCTTTCTCTTCAGTCTTCTCAAGCTCTTTCTTGCTTACTGATGCACAGAGAATAAAGGCAGTAGATATGATACTGCAGCTTAATTTATAACTTAAATTTATTTTTCAGTGCTTTCTACCTCCTTAGAGGAAGTGTTTTTGTTGTTGTTGTTGTTAGTCTGTTCTCACACTGCTATGAAGGAATGCCCAAGACTGGGTAACTTACAAAGGAAAGAGGTTTAATTGACTGACAGTTCTGCCTTGCTGGGGAGACCCCAGGAAAGTTACAATCATGGCAGAAGGCACAGGAGAAGCAGGCATCTTCTTCACAGGGGAGCAGGACAGAGTGAGTGCCAGCAGCGGAAATGCCAGATGCTTATAAAACCAACAGACCTCGTGAGAATTCACTCACTATCATAAGAACAGCATGGGGGAGACCACCCCCATGATCCAATTACCTCCACCTCATCCCACCCCTGATACACGGGGATTATGGGGGTTATAATTTGAGGTGAGATTTGGGTGGTGACACAGAGCCAAACCATATCATGTATTTTCTTTAATCTTACATTCTTTTATGAATTGGTTCTCAGACTTGAACTGAGCAAATATGATCAAGACAAGAAACAAAGAATCAGCAGATTGTTTAATTTTCTCCCCCCACAAATTATTTGAAGTCAAATAAATATTTTTATTACAAGGCTTCTTTATTCACTTCTTATGTCTCTCAAATAAAATATAATTTATTTTAAAAACTATAGGCAATACGGTCCCTGATATTTTCAGCACCATAGTGGCATCATATAACTGGTGCTGAGGACCCCAGTGTTTCCATTTGATTCCAGGATTATATTAGAAATTATACAGCCTGCATGTCCAACTTAATTAAGTTACTGGTGATATAATGTATTTACATGCATCAACATTGATTGATTCAAATACCTGCATCATCAAGAATGAAAATTTAATCTAATTATAGGTAAAATTTGAAAATTTTTAAATCCTTGGTTTTGAAAGATTCAGTTTACCATTAATCAATCTTCTACTCCTCAAGCAGCATAACTTGCTCAATTGTAGTTCAGAAATACTAAGCTCAGAAGCTGTAAAGGTCAATATGACCAAATGAAAGACAATTTTAGTATTGTTTAGAGTAGGTGAAGTGTATCCTTAAAATGTTTGAAAAATGCAATGATCCTAGGCAAGATCAGTCTTATATTAAGACTATAAAACACATACAAAAACTTAGTGTTTCAGTGTCTGTTGCCCTTGGTAGAAGTTACTTGAATTACTTAATTTCCATAACCTCCCATTAGTGCCAGTACCAACCGAATAGAACCCAGTGGTTTGCCATTGTGGATCTAAAGTTTTAAAAATGTAATATCTAAAAATATGTTGCAGTTTAGAGTCACTTATTAAATATTTTTTCATAGATATATGTATTCATATCTGCCTAATTACCCATATCTTTTTAATATGTTGAAACATTCCATTCAAAAGGAAAATTTGTGTAAAAGAGAACTACTGAGTTCACTAGTGAGTATAATAATAGTTCATCTTCCTGTGAAATGGTACATCCAACACTGAGGATAGCATGGTCTTGAAAATTCCAATTCAGTTGCATTACTGATGGAAAGAGTAAAATTAATTCATTTCGCCCCAAAACTGGTACTTATGTTTTATTGCTTTTATTTCTGCATTGGAAAAAGGAAAGAATTCAAGGGCTTTTGCATAATGGATTTTAAGAATTTCAATTGTATGCTCTGATGAATAAGCTATATCAGTTAAACTATATATTACTTATATTACTACTTCTAAAATGCTAAATATTTTAAATAAATTTTCATTTAATATGTTTAAAATATTTTATCAGCATAGGTTAATATATTGTGTCTTCTGAGTCTATAACTAGATGAAAGACAAATATTTTTCTACTTTGTAACTTTTTAAAAAATATGCAAATTGGGATGGAATTCATTAGAAAGACTTACAGCTTACTCTGGGATTTTAGCTACATGTCCAGATATGGCTTTTATTACTGCACTTCAAATAATATACACTTTTATCCTTTTGAAATTTCTTTGTACTACACATTTGTGCATCTTCTTAAAATTTAAGGGTTTATATTTCATAACTGACACAATTTGTGAAAAATCTTTGATGGGGACTGTGAAAAACTTTGGGAAAGGCATAATTTAATATAAGTGCAAATACTTGTAAAAAATAATGGCAATTCATATCAGTTTTTATATTTGTTCCTGTAAAGAAAAAATAACATCAGGACACACTATACCTTGAACACCTTTTCTGACAAGTGAAGTTTACTTCTAATTATCTCTAATATGGTTTTAGATAAGTACATGTCATAGATACTTGGTAAAAATAATAAGGCCTTACTAACATGAGACCTGATTCTAGCTATATGTAAATGAAATCCTTCCTGCCTGACAGAAGAATATGCCTGGATTTATTCTAAAAAGTATTATATGTATGGATTTATTGAATTAAAAAACAATCAAGCATTACAATTTTTCTGCTTTTGTTGACAATTTGATAAATATCAACTACCATAAAAATAAGAAGTTTCCTGAAAATTTGAGATTTTGTTTTCATAGATAGTGTCAGAGAATAAGATTTATAAATACATTTTAGAGAGCCATTACTAAACTTACTTAGGATTTGTCTATATGACAATAGACATGCAAAAATAAAATCTGGCTTTTGCTCAATTGCCAGGGTTTCTAGCTTGTAGAACAATAAATACTTGGAAATGCTGAAACATTTAAGTGATGTTTCACTTTTTAAAAATCTTGAAAGTTATTTTTGTTATTTTGTCATGTTGCATCTGTATTACTGTCATGTTGTATCAGCTTTTATACCATATTGATTTCTTTGGATATGTTCTTTGTCTCCAAATCACGTACCAACTTATCCATTCCAGACATATGGGAAATGTTTCATTCCATGGTTTTGTGGGGCATGAAAATTATACAAATTGGTGAGTGGAGGGAATTCCTCTTTAAACAATAACAAAATGACAAAAACATGTACTGGTTTGTTTCCACGATGGAGTTCAGTCTTTTTCTGCAAGTATGGAACCCCAGAATCTTAGAGACTAAAGAGACCACGATTTCATGTAAAGCAATGGTTCTCAGATATTTGGATTACAGAGACATCTCATGTATACTGTTTATGAATGAAAAATACATAAATACGCAGGTATTGTATTCATAGTATGGTCAAAATTTTAAACTGTTGTACATGATCAAAATAAAATTTCGAGACTACTGCTCCCATTGGCTGTGTTTCCTCCCACTTTAGGACAGTGCTCATTCTTTGCCTCCTGCCTGAAAGGCTCTCAGGCTTGTCCTTTCATCCCTCATTTTCATTACTTAACTCTTGCTCATTCAATCTCAACTCAGATGACACTTTCTTAGAAGCATTTATCCGATCTCCAGAAGTTACTTATTCTACTCTCCTGTGGCTCTTTCTACTTTATCTTCATATCACGTAAACTATGTAAGCAGTATGGAATTTGTATTCACTTCTATGGTTATTTGTTTAATGTCTTCCTCCCACTCCACTCCTGAACTAGTCTCTCAGCTTCAGGAAGGCAGAGTCCTTGTATCTCCAGTGTCCAGCAGCCCCTGCCGCAAACACAATAGTAGACATATGTGAATGAACTAATGGTCCTTAAAAATGTTATTGTGAATGAGTAACAATTCAAGGACTGGTGTATGGAAATCATAAGTTGGATTAACCTTTTCATTTTTACAGATAATATAACTGATGGCAAAATAGTTGAAATTGTAATACTTAGATTCCTACAGTTTGGAGACTAGGAATTAAGTAACCTGATTCCCAACCCAGAGCTATTAATACTGTTATGTTGTATTAGTGTTTATACCATATTGATTTCTTTGGATATGTTCTCTGTCTCCACGTTTGTCCACTTCTCCATTCCAGACATATGCAAAATGTTTTATCCCATGATTTTGTGGGGCATGAAGCTTATAAAAATTGGTGAGTGGAGGGAGTTCCTCTTTAAACAACAACAACAACAACAACAAAACCCATAAATACAAAATTTGAACAGTAAGTGGTTTTATATTCTGGATATAATTGCAACACCAAGAAGGCTAGAAATACTTTAATTATTATTCTACAGAGAAGTAACTGAAAATCAAGGACAATATATTCCCCTTAAAAAAAAAAATGACTGGGCACCGTGGCTCACGCCTATAATCCCAGCTTTTTGCCAGGCTGAGGCAGGCGGATCACTTGAGGTCAGGAGTTCAAGACCAGCCTGACCAACGTGGTGAAACCCCTCTCTACTGAATACACACACACACACACACACACACACACACACACACAGACACACAAAATTAGCTGGGTGTTGTGGTGGGCGCCTGTAATCCTAGCTACTCTGGAGGCTGAGGCAGGAGAATTGCTTGAGCCTGGGAGGTGGAGGTTGCAGTGAATTGAGATTGCTCCACTGCACTCCAGCCTGGGTGATAACGAGACTCCATATTAAATAAATAAATAAATAAATCTACAATTAAACCTCCCTTTAGCTAGATTATCCCAACAATGATGGAGAGTACTCCACAGCCTTGACAGGAGTTGTCACGTAGTAGTGCAAATTGGAGAGGAAAACGACAGTGATCTTTAATCATTTTGGTTAAATAATTCACTTTTGAAAATTTTGAAAGATGTATGATTACATTGTTGAGGCCCCTTCCAGGGCCTTGGACGAAAACAGTAGAAATGAGGAGGCTTTGAAAGTAAGCTCCATTAACATTGAAATAAACACTCCTGTGTTGATATCTTCTGTATAACAGCTCTTGAAATTTGCTCTCCTTGACCCACTCCATTTGTTCTACGCTGTATTGTGTATGCTCAGTAAATTGAATTTATCAAACTGCCAAGCTCCTAACACCACCTTACTAGCTGCTCTACTATTTTCCCCACCCCCTATTTATTTATTTTGGTTTATCTCCTTTGAGATTTTGTTCACTTTCAGAGGAGAAAAACAGCATGTGCTAAATGTTGAATTTTTAAAAGCCTCTCCAGAGTGCCTTTTCCCCTATGAGACAAGTTCAAAACATTTATTGCTCTTTCAGCTTAAAATGGCACACTAGGGTACTATCAGTGCTCAAATGCTGCATATATGTATACTCAAAATATAACATTTAATCTAAAGCATGCACAATTTCTTTCATGAGGAAGGGAATTGAAAGTTGGAAATAGTCAACTTGTCCACCAGTCAGCAGATGAACCCCTCATTTTCTAATGTTCTTCAGACTCCTGCCTCTACGTCCATACTCAACATATTTCTCTACCCACTTCTATGGTTTGCATTTCTGCCTCTTGCATTTTGACCAATTTGGAAAATGAACTCTTGACTCATTTATTCCCCTGTATTCACTTCCATAAAACAGAGAGATAACATGAAATTTATAAATAAATAGACTTGAGATTAAGTATAAAATCCACCAGTTATTAGCTGTGGAAACTTCAGCAAATTATTTAACCTTTCTGAGCTTCAATTTGTTCGTCTGTAAATGGAGAAAATAATTCCTTCTTCAAAAATGCAGTTTTGAGAACTAAATGAGTTTGTGCATGTCATGAAGGATTTCTCTACCAAGCAGGAACTCCATGTTATATTCTATTTTCTTCAGTCCTTTTATGCCTGCTTAGTACTTGTTGTTTAGTTCACTCAACACTTATTATATTCTTCTTTTAAAATTTATTTTGTGTATTCAGCTCTTTTACCTTGACTTTATGCCACACATGCTCAAGAGCTACATTCTTTCTTCTTTATATTCTTCATAGTGTCTAGCACTGTGGCTTACCACATATGAGGCATTTGTTAAATATATATAATTTGAACTAATTTAGATAGTCATTACTTTAATAGGAAAATTTGAAACAATAGTGTTCTAATGTTAAAAGAATGAATTATTAAGGCTGTATGTAATAATTAATAATAATAATTCCAACTATTACTTTAAATTTGGAGTATGCCTGGGAAATAGAAGCATCATTTTCAAACTTCAGAGGGAGTGCCCCATCCCCACTCACACACCCAAAAAATGCAGGAAAAAAAGGGAGGAAGAGAGGGAGGAAGGAGAGAGAGAGAGGGTGCTTTTTATTCTTCCATGTATATGATCATTTGATCCTGATTTTCTGTCTTATTAGGATTGACATCTTTAGGAGCAGTTACTCTATAAAAAATATTCTATATGATGTTAAGGAGAACTAGTTTAATTTCCTAGTCCTTACTACGCCGCAACTAGTGATTAATGCAACTAGTTTCTCCTTAACATCATATAGAAGGCTCATATTGTTATATGTAAAGGGGTACTTTTAACATTAATCAAAGATTATACTTTATCTTCTGAATTTCTGAAACACTTTTTGTATAAAATTTTGTGCTAACACAAGTCTTCATGTAGATGAATCTCTTATTATACAATTGAGTGCAACTTCAACTCATGTATAATGATTTCTTTTTGCCAGCTCAATTTTCCAGTTATTATTGATTGCCCACATTTTATACATATTGCTCATAACAAAGAATGCTTGTTCTGATGATTATTGTGCTAGTGTTGGTAAAGATGGCAATACAATTAGCTTCAAAGAAAGTTAATGCACTACCCCACCTCTGTTCATCACAAACCCTATTGGATTCCCTATGGAAACATGAAGGGTCAGTCAGGCTCTGCAGGCATAAGAATAATTCTAACATAATAATTGCTTTTCTATTAGTTGTCATCACTACAGAAAGGTGGTTGAAAATTAAGTGCTCTCTTCATCAAAATGATTAGGCTATTAACTGTACAATCTCTTTTTGGAGATTGTTTTTATGATTATCTGATAATCCAGTGCTTTTTCTGCTTCTGGGACATTTAATTAAAAAGCCTTCTTCCACCTCTACAAACTGAGCAAAGTAAAGTGATTTCAACCTTCAATTTAATTAATTAAAATCAAACAGCTCTGATTATTTTTTCTTGCATTTCAGGTGCTGTGGGGAGTAATAATTTTTTTTTTTTGTAAAAACAAAGCATTTTTTCCAGAAATCATTATAATTTTAATTTTCATAAACATTGTTGTGTTAATCATATTGTTGTGATCACAAGTCAGTGATCTTTAAAAAATCATTAAATATTAAAAATCTAAATGTAATGTTTCCAGGAGACACACACTATTTTAAAGTCATCTAAAACCCTAAAAACCGTATTTGGTTTGAAAGAAAATCCGTGACTAGATTTTTATTATAATTACCTGTTTCTTATTAAAAAATAATTTATTGTATTACATTTAGTTCCTCCATTCAAAGACATAACAGTGATTTTAATCCTTCTTTCTTCTCTTTTCACATTATTTCAACACTGATATGTGTTCCACTTAAAAGAAAAACTGCTACATCTGTATTAATTGAAAACAATTTTGCATTGGTTTTATCTCTGCACATAATCAAAATGGAATTATTTTTCTGTGGGCTTCAGTGCCTTTTGCACTGAGTGATTAAGCTCAAAGTCAGTTGCTATATTTGATAAGATTCCACGTTTGCTCTTGGTGTCTTCTGTCTTATGTTGGGTTAAAAAAAAGCTTATTATACTTCCCACTTGTTCAATGGTTCTTCTGAAGATAAATGCCATGCATATCTATTTAACATAGTACATCTGTAAGAGTGCTTTTTTCCGTTTCTTTTTTTTTTTCGTAGGATTATTTCTGCTTTGTGTGTTATTAAATACAGGCCCTTGATTTACGTTTCCTGTGATGGGAAAGTTTTCAAGGTTTTAGAATCTCATTGAGTACAGGCTTAAATATTAAAATAATAACACAGTTCTTCTACATTCATCAGAAATCTCTATTTTTAGATAAAATGGAATCACATATGCTCAATAGTGCTATCACAGAATATGGTTAACCCTTCATGAATGTGGCAGCTCAGATCTCAAGAAGCAGGGTCACAGAAGCAGTGATATATTTAGTACTCCCTGTTCTTCTCAGTATTCTCCTCCCTCTGTCCACATTTTATTCTTTTCCAATAGACAATTGAGCAAGATAGGGGAAAGAAAAGTCACTGCTGTGCCTCAGCTGCAGTACTAAGTGGGTGACAGAATGAATTAGGAAAAGCTATCCCTAATTCTGCTTACTTATTAAATTCCTGGTGTCTCAGAATTTAGCCTGAAACTTTTCATCTGAGAATGTGTATCATGAACCTCCTAAAGTCTGATGTAGCCGGTGCAGCTGCTTTCACTGCCTATCTCCACACAATATGTAGAGAAGACTGGAGATTTTTGAGAGAACCTTTTTTGGAGGAAACTCATAGATAGGAGGAAGAAGTTGTGGGATTTCCCCTTCCTTCTGACTGGAGAAAGAAAGGTGTACCCTCTTTCTTCCCAACTAAAGCTGAGTGAAAGAGGCTCCCAAAATTACTCCAAATTGAGCTGACTACAAGAAAGTATACAGGTATTCTATTTTTGTACTAGATGCTTGTTAAATTGTAATTTCCTAGTCCTTACTATGTTGCAACTGGTGACTAATGCAAGAGACTTCTTATTCCCCAACATTTAGAATTTTAAGTTTTAATTTAATTTAATTTTAATTTAGAAGTTGGTGGCTGAATTTTGCTTAGGTAGTTTCAAAGGTAAAAGATCGGCTGGAGTAGTCTTACTTTTGTAGGATAAGGCAAGGAAATCCAGCAACAAAAATGTCTGTAATTGCTTTATTTGATAGTAAAGGAAGTGTGAGGTCCTAAGGGCTACATGGTACCTGGTATGGCAGCTGTCTTGAAATTCACCCAAGTGGATTGGCCAATGAGGTGAGATTTAGCAGAAACAAGCTAAGGGTTTTCTGACAGGGGCAAGAGATGGAGCAGGGTATAAGTGAACAGGTAGGGAATATATCAAAAAGTTAGAGAAGGGGACAGTGCAAAGCTCCCTTAAGGAAGGGAGGGAAGGGGGGACACTACAAAAAAAAAAAAAAACACACGAATGGGCCTTAAAATAGAAAGTTAGGTTTTGGATGACAACCGCGTTGGAGGGCACCAAGAGCCACATTGTAAAAACAAAACAAACAAAACAAAGTAAAACAAAAACAAAACATTTGACACATAGCATATACTTTGTCCTTCTTCCTTCAAAGCCCTCTTCCTACTCATATTCCCAATCCTGGATGTAGAAGACAGGTGGGGAAAGAACAGAAAAGTTAACTGGAAAGTAAAACCAAGTCTACAACTCCTTTCCCCACAGGCAGGTCTACAAGCCATGAGGCAAGCCTGAGACGAGCAAGAGGGGAAGAGCAATGAGTCAGATTTGAAGCAGAGTTTTTGTTTTAAAGTTCACTGGATGTAGAAAGAGATTAGATAGGAGGTCTGTTCAAGATGCTATTCAATGATAGATAAGCTAGGTATTACAAAGCATGTTTGTAGGCACTGGTGGGAGAAAATTCCTGAGTATACCATACCAAGTTCAGCTCAATCATAAACCAGTAACACATTTTTGGCAGAAATTGTTTTATCCCCTCTCATCCACTCCATGAAGTTTGGTAATAGTCCTGATTTTCATTTGGGGATCATTTCTGCTAAACTTAATTCCTGACTCTAAAAACAGGGCATATAGCTCAGGCTAAAATATTTCAGCATAAACTCATCTCCTGGAGACATTATTGATTCAAAGACGGGTGGCAACCCATTGCTGGTGGCTTGGGCTCCTGGGGCAGGGTTCAGTGAGGGCTGGGATGGCAGCTTCAGGGATCTTGGCACCAAGCCCCAGTGGCCCCTTCTGAGTCTTTACTCCCCCAGCAATGGCTGTGGCACTGAGGACTCATTTTGGTCCTTGTAATTGCCCTCTGCTCAATGAAATATATAGCCTTTGGACTTTTACACATGCTTCCTGCCAACTTTTGGATCTGTGAGAGGGGTTGAGAAGACCTCATTCACGTATCTCAGGCCAGGGTTGGCCACGAGAATAGCAAATATAATTAAAGAAATAGTCTCCTTCTGATAATCTCAGAACATCATCATCAATTCAACTGATACAGAGCTGGAATATTAGAAGTCTTCTGAAGTTGCTCAATTTTTAAGGGTGAAAATGCTGAGGGTGCTAATGGTCTTTATTTTTTCCACCGATGTGGTGATAAGGATATGTAAGACACAAGGACACTGGCATAGCTCAGAATGTGATTAAACGTTATACATGAGAAATATGCAATGCAATTTTGTTTGTCAATTAAACAATAAAATATATACAGGATTGCTTTGGGGATATTCCCATCACCAGCCAGAATGTTAACTACATTTTGGATATTTCTATATGAGTTGCATTTTGATTGTAAGGTTACTCAACTTGTTATTCTTTATTGTATGGTGGCAAAAACAAGATAATTCCATCTAATTGAAATGCTTGGGAAGCTTTAATATAAATTGCAAGTTAGCTAAAATTATTAAAAGATGGCTAGGAAATGCTAACAATCTGTGCAATTTGTTTTGTATTATTTCTCCTAAAATTCAAGTTGGAGAACTAAATGCAAATCACCAGAACAGCGAATCCAAGTAGTTTTTGTACCACTTGTCTTTCTCATAGGGAGTTTGAACTTTTTAAGTGACATGAGATCAATCATGGGACACTATACTGACAAAATGTGTTTAACCCTCTATCCAAGTTCATGTCATATCAGGTAATTAGGATTGGACACATATGAATGTTCGTTGAAGTGTTGTGCCTCTGAAGAAAAATCATAGATTCTTCAACTACATGTATTCATGTAGATTCCTGCAGAAATATCTGGAGTAGCACTCCTGGCTGGTTTGAATTATGGATTAACCAACGAATGCTTTGATGTATAATATTTCAGTGAGAACCAAAGCTATGTCTCCTAGGGGTTATGTGACAGATGTATTTGTCCACATTAGGCTCCTCAGTATATAACACAGCTGCCTAGATGCAGGACAATATCAACCATGAGGCTCATGCCTGGAGAAGCCCAAGCAGACAACAAAGAGGTATAAAAACATTCTTCAGTGGCTACAGACATCTAGGACACCTTAGAAAAAAATGTGGGTTTTATATAAAGTTTGGAAGGGGTGGTGTCCAAACTTGATACTAAATATTTTAAATATCATTTTCATAATTAGTTATTCTGGATATAAGAAATGGAATTTGAAATCTATGTATGTCTTAAAACTCCTAAAAGAGAAAATTATACCTATTTTTTTTAACTTATATTCCTTCAGCTAATTGAGCTTATTTATCAATAATAGGATTTTTGGTTAACTTTTCTGTCCAGTTTATGGTAAACTCCAGAGGCATGAGAAAAGTCTGAAATTCTACAGAAAGCAGTTTATTTTATGCTTTTATTTAGTCTACTAGACACATTTTCCCAATAATACCAATTCACTACTCAGCCATCTTTTTGTTATTTGGAGAACCTTCACGTTATAGTTAGTAATGACAATTGTTATGAGATAGTCTTCGTATTTACCAGTGAATGATTACAAGCAAAGCAGAAAACAATTTTCCCATGAGGAAGAGCCACCCACTTCTCAGGGTCTACCTGAATTGTCTTAGCTCTGCAGTTAGTATACCATTTTACATTTTTCCTGAAAAAAATGGTTACAGTAGTTCTCTACAGATTTCTGAAAATCTACTCTGAATGTGTTGTGATTAATGTCAGAGGAAAATGTTATACTAGGTATAAAACAGAGAACAAAGTAGCGGTTCTCGAACTAACCAATTTCAGAATTAACTAGGGAGTTCTGAGAAACAGAAATTTCCTTTATCCTGCCCAGATATACTCAATCAGAATTTCTAGGGCTGGAGTGAGTGTAGGAATCTCAAGAAAAAACAACAACAAAAAAGTTTTCCCGCACTAGGAAGCCATTGTTTTAAAATTAATGGCGATACCAAATTTCCTAAAGTAACAGAGAGACCTATAGGTTTTCATGTTCACTTTTTTTTTTTTTGAGACAGAGTCTCGCTCTGTCGCCCAGGCTGGAGTGCAGTGGCGGGATCTCGGCTCACTCCAAGCTCCGCCTCTGGGTTCAGGCCATTCTCCTGCCTCAGCCTCCGGAGTAGCTGCGACTACAGGTGCCCGCCACCTCGCCCGGCTAGTTTTTTGTATTTTTAGTAGAGACGGGGTTTCACCGTGTTAGCCAGGATGGTCTCGATCCCCTGACCTTGTGATCCGCCTGCCTTGACCTCCCAAAGTGCTGGGATTACAGGCATGAGACACCGCACACGGCCCACTTTCACTTTTTAAAAGGTCAGATTTCTAGACTCTTTGGGAGAAAAACTGAATCCCAGGCTGATGCAATTAGAAGACAAAGCAGCAAGTTAGAAAAGAAACAAAGTGACTACAGAATACTCAGTTAACTGATTTAAATCATAAATGTATAAGTGCTCTTAAAGAAGACATATGTTATATATTATCTAGGTCTTTTCATCAGGAAAAGTCAAAATTGTTCATCACAAAGATAATCGTTTGCATCGATATGGTAATCTCTTTTGGTCTTCAAAACAGTGAAAGAGCGTTTGTATCTTCCTCATTCTGAGATGCAGTTTGTCTCAAAGTTACAGATAATTGGAGCAAGGCACAGAAACCTATGTGCGCTGCTCTGTTTTATTTGGTGCTAAGTTTTACAGGCAGAGCTGTGAAGTCAGGGAATGGTGTTGTTGGTCATACTTCACACTCTTTTAGTGTGACAGGAAAGTGTATAATGCATTTCTTGTAAATGTTGATAGCAAAGGTTTGCAACTTAAAAGGGGAATTTCATATATTTAGAAAATACTTTGAAGTGAAACCCTCATTCTTTAAAGGATTATTTAAAATGGTAATGCTACTACCTAAATTTGTAGATTGGAAGGGAGGTTAAAGGGCATTTAGTCGTGTTCCCTCATTTTATAGGTAAAGACTCTAAGGCTCCGAGTGCTTTGTGGTTTGCATAGTAATTCATAACTAATCTGAACAATTTTTGGAAAAAGGACATCTTTTCTATTTTTCCATAATTATGGATTTGTTAAAGATACTAAAACGAACTAATTGGTGATTTATGGTAGTTTGAATTGCTAATTTTTTAATTTTAAATTTCACTTTTCATGCAAAAATGAACCATTTTATAATACTTTGAACTGAAGAAATCTTATTTTCTAAATAAGATATCATACACCTGAGATAAAGTTTATTATTTTACTTATGAAGGATTCCACCATTCCCAAAATTAAAATGTTGCTTTCTTTACTTGAACACTCATAATAAGGTGGTTTCAAAGGAGCAGCATAAGAGAAATATTTTCTGTTTTTCTTTACAAACTGTTTGCTGTTTTTCTTTTGCTATTATGGTAACGGACAGAAAATTATATAAAACAATATTTTGAGGGAATTTTCTCCTGGTTGGTTTTAAATCACTGTACTCCCTGAAACATTTTAATGTTTAAATTCTTCTCAAGTTATTATATTCACCAGTACCTGATTAATCCATTGCAGATATAAAAATGTATTGAAGAATAATAAATGGATACCCTGTGATTTTTTAAAAATCTGAACAACTAATGAATGTGGCAACATTTTAAAGGAGGGGATAGAAAAAATGTTCTGCATAATCAATAATGCATAATTCATACTTAAATATTGTTAATTTCTAGCACGATGACATTTTTAAATGAATATATTGAAATGGAATATATTTAAATGAATATATTTTACAAAATGTTTTCCATATGGCAGTAACCTGAAAAATGAGAAAAATTTGTCATTCTTCACTCATTTGGCCCAACAAGACTAAATAAAATATTCGCTATGATATGATGGAAAATAGGGATCTTCTGGCTTATCAGGAAGTTTCTGGAAGTGAGCTTTTCTTACCTAATTGGTATAAAAAAAAAAGTGTTTAACTTTTCCACTTGTAACTGAAAGAAATGGCAGTTTGGGAATAACGGTAATATTACTGAAGGTAAAGCAGAGTGCTGTAGAAAAGCTATCTCTTGATGATATTCTGTGGTCTTTCAAGCAAATTAAGTCCGAAGATTGGCCTCTTTACTTTTATTTACCTAGACCAATTAATGCCCTTAATTTTTAAGCCACTTTGTGCTTGAGTTTTCTGTTGCTTATAAATTAATGCCTCTTAACTAATAGATCATTTTAAAATCTAAAATTGTACATGTGCTGCTGCCATTGATGCTGCATTTTTCTTTGGGTTTTTATCCAATGATGTAAATGTTGTAAAGCCTGATGCTATGTAAGTGTATCCATTTGTAAATCAAATAGACCAATAACCTGTAGGAATGAAAAATAGTCTCAACAGGATTATCGTAGAAGTCCCCTAGGAATATCATGAAGAGTAAATATTAATGCCTTTTAATTGCTATAAACTATAGTGTGAACTATAAAGTTTACACCATTGACATGCGGGATCATGATCAATTTTAAAGATGAGTTGATAAATATTACTCAAGAGAATAAATTCACATCCATATCTGCTCCAAAGTAATTTTCTAAAACTTGCATTTGTGTCCTACTTTATCAGGAAATGAATCTTTAATTTGGAAATGTAGTAGTATGGAAAGTTTGTCAAACTTAATTTCTTTTTGTAGAAAACTGGACTACCCATATGTGATCTTAATAGGATTGTTGGAAACACTTAATAAAAGTGGACAGTCTAATTCGCTGGCATAAAGTCATCCTTTTTGAGGCCATTTCCATCTGTCTATCTTTGAGTAAGCAACACATTTGGTTTTGGTTTCTAGGTGGAACTTCTGAGTCAAGTTGCTGCTCAGAGCATGTGGTATTTTGCAGACTTCAACTCTACCTCAGCACTTGGTTACTAACCACTTTTTTTCTCTAAAATATGGGCAGTTTATATATTATGAACATTGTGTTTACCTTCAGAATATGGTATTAAGTAGTTTCAGCCATTACAAATCATTTTTTTTTCACGTCCCTAAGAGTCCCTAATAAGCATTTCTAAGTTCTTCCAAGCTTCTCTCTCCTTTCCCAACTCAAGCTTCTCTCTCCTTTCCCAACTCAATGTTCTGCTCCTAATCTCCTCAGTTACTCCTCATTTTATTGAGTCATTGGCACATGACTCATCTATTACTGAGATTAGGCTGTGTCTACCCCAACATTGTGACAAATTTTACCATATCTGAATGGATGTATTCGTCAGTTGGGGCTACCATAGCAAATTACCATAGACTGAGTAGTTGCAACAATAGAAATTCATCTTCTCATAGTTCTGGAGGTTAAAATTTCAAATCAAGGTCCAACAGGGTTGGCCTCTGGTGAGAGCTCTCTCTTCCTGGCTTGCAGACATCTGCATTCCCACTATGTTCTCACATGACTTTTTCTTGGTGGGTATGCAGGTAGAGAGAGATAAAACTCTCTATTGTTTCCTTTTATAAAGAAACTAATCCTATTTGATCAGGGCCCCACCATTATGACCTCACTTAACCTTAATGATTATCTTAGAGGCCTGATTTCTAAATACATCCATACTGAGGGTTAGGGCCTCAACATATAAATTTGGGGGTGGGGGGGACACAAACATTCAGTCTCTAATACTGAAGAACAGGTAGTGGGGGGATTTCAAAGCTATTATCTACATGAGTTATTGACCATAATTCTGGGAGGTGGGAGTATGGGGAAACGCTTCCTAAGAAAAGAGAAAATTGAAGCAGGCTTGCTTCACGGTCAATGGATGAAATCCAACCAATGCAGAGAATATACTCATAGAATAGTATCTCTTTCTCAAATAATTCCTAGTCATAATTCATGAGTTTATGTTTGAAACTTTAGGATGAAGGACTAAGAAAAGTGAGTAAGAACATCAAATGTCTTATAGTTGGACTTCCCTGGGAGAAAATGATAGTGTAAGATATGAATAACCTCAACATTTGTGGCTTCTGTTCTGAAAGACAACTGTGCTAGACCTTTGCCCAACGATTAAAAAGTGTTTTGGAGCCGGGCATGGTGGCTCACTCCTGTAATCCCAGCACTTTGGGAGGCCGAGGCGGGCAGATCACAAGGTCAGGAGATCGAGACCATTCTGGCTAACACGGTGAAACCCCGTCTCTACTAAAAAAAATACAAAAAACTAGCCGGGCGAGGTGGCGGGCGCCTATAGTCCCAGCTATTCGGGAGGTTGAGGCAGGAGAATGGCATGAACCCGGGAGGCGGAGCTTTCAGTGAGCGGAGATCGCGCCACTGCACCCCAGCCTGGGCGACAGAGCAGGACGCTGTCTCAAAAAAAAAAAAAAAGTGTTTTGGGATTCATAAATGAAGGTCATTAACACCCTTAATATTGAAATAAGCAAACATTGGACATTAGCATCCTTGGTCTAGGCATTAGGCAATGGAATACCTCCGGTAGGCTTCATCAAGAGCATTCTGACACTCTTGATGAAAACCTAAAGTGTGGTTTAACATATATATTCAAAGAGGAAAGGGAGGGAGGGTATAGTCTATGAAGTGCTTGTGAGAATCTTGTTTTTGTAAAAATGTGAAACAACCTCTATAATTTCTGCAGAGGTTAAAGTGAAATAACAGTATTTATAGGTAATATGTTCAGAATACCTAGGATGTACTTAACATTTAATCTTTCAGTAATCATATGAAGTCGTTACTAATATTATTTTCTCATATTACTGATGAGAACGACAGAATATTTAGCACCTTGCCCCATATCACATAGCATGTGACAGAGCTGGCATTAGAAGCAAGACAGTTTGATTCTCTATTTTTTAGACTCGTGTTTTTTAAAACTGCTGGACTTCTTGTACTTTGCGTAAGTACTATTGTGATACTAGCTTTTACCCTGAGGCAAAGATGGGTTTTGACATTCAGGTTCATTTAATGGGTGCGCAATAAAGCTTGGGGAATTATAGCAATGAAAATATCTTTAGCCTGTGGGTAAGATACTACCTTTACTTTATTCATGTGGCCATTCTATTGCAGGCTAGTCATAGAGATTAGAGAGTAACTTCCTTTCCTGCAGGTTGAAAGGTACATTTAATCATTTATCAATTCACAACATTTATTTTAAATGTGTAGCTAACACACACCAGATGTACTGGGCACAAAAATGCAGTCATAAACAAAAATGGATAGAAACTTTTCTGGAAAAATTCCTTTTTAGCAGGTAAGTAGCACCTAAAGAGCTGTGAACAGTGGTTAATTGATTGATTAGCAGTTTCAAAGAATAGTGTTTTAAGGTGATAAATATTCTGTGCCCCAGTTAAAGAACTAGCAGAGAGTGACATGAAAACTAATTAACGTATCCTGCAGAATCTGATAAACCTTTATGTCTTTTCTACTTATATCTGTGTTTTGTGTGTCTGTTGTCTTATCTTTCTGTCCATGTCCCTATACTGTTTTTTTTCCCTTCCACTTCCTTTCTCTTCAAAACATTTAATCAAATAGAATGTAGCTAAATTGTTTTTACTCTTTTTTCCATTGACCCAGAAAGCGTAGGCAAAAATACGTGTTTGGGGTTTTTGTTGTCATTGCCGTTTGTTGCCTTTTTTTTTTTTTTTTTTCCAACTCTAGAGGGACACAGAAGTTTGTCTGGGAAGACTCATCCTTAGTAGAAGGGTAACTGTCAAATGATTAGGCGTCCAGCCAGCAGATGGAATAGGAAAATGAACCGTGGTACTGGTGACACCCCAAAGCAAATGAAATAATCTGTTAGAGGAAGAGACAGCTTTAAATGTATTCTATTTCTAGAGAAAACTGAAGACAAATTTCCATGTTATTCATCTTTGAGAAAATTTTTAACTCATACCTTTACTCCTCTTTTTCCCTTTTCCTTGTGTATTTTCTGAAGATTAAGAGAAAAGGTCAATTATCCCTCTTCCAAATGGAAGAGAAGGGGGAGTTTTAACTTTAAACAAAGATTGAAGCTTTGACTATTACATGAGACAGGACATATTAATGACTAAATTGTGGCTGACCTGCTAGCCTTCAAATGACCTGAGAACATTTGGTAGTATGTACAAGTAATCAGAAATTAATGGGGCTTGCCAGAATCTTCATTGTAGGGCAGGGGATTTGCTAGCTCAAAAGATCATATGAAAGGGGCAGAAAGACACAAATAATTTTGCTTTCTAAAAAAGTCTACTTTATGGTTTTACCTCGTGTGTTACTACGGTTACATTGGCTTATATGTAACAATATCTCTAGAGCATATCCTGGGAATAGATTTGCAGAGACAGCTTATGCACATATTTAACTGCTAACTATAATGCTGAATTGTTTTTGACCAAGACGGCCTAAATGTTTTCCTCAAGTTGGCTAAACTTTAGACAGATTTCCTCTTTCCTCTGGGCCTCCAACCTTCCTCTCATCCAGACCTTTAGAGAATCTTGATGGCCTAACCATGGAGGTCTCTCTTCCCCTTCCTTTTCTTAGAAAATTTACTTAAGAAAACCTGTAATTATAAATTCTTTCTCTGCCCCTTTGAGATGTAAATCTTGTAAAAGCCTCTTGCCAGTTTCACAACCCAGGAATATTTTTCTCAAAGACCTGAAAGTCATTCCTTTGAAATGTAGTAGGAAAAGAAGACAGAAGCCGGTTCTTTCACTCTCTGTCGCAGGGTAAGAGCCTAATGTCACCAGGCATGTAGCTCCAAGTCCTAAACCTACTTTCTGTCATAAAGGTACCAGAAAGTTTACTTTTTCTTTGAATAAATCCAATTAGTAAACACAGATGGCCTATGATTATCCTCATCCCAGCTCTGTAATACCCTCCTGCCATTGTGCCATTTTTTTCTTCAGTGGAGTTGAGTTCAAGCTGAGCTCTGGCCTCTCACTTCTGCAATAACCTTAAATAAAGTTTTCCTTGCCTGTTTAACAATGTCTGGTACAATTTTTGCTTTGACATTTTCCCATTACCTTATCGTCAATGGTGTATGAGAAATTCTGTTATTGTAATTTCTCATCATAACTTGGTATTTCAGTTGTCTATTTACTTTTTTCATCATGGTGGTTGTTCAGTTACATCTCATTTTAAATTTAATTCTCATTTTACTGATACAAGATTGATCATCCACCTTTTCATATGCTTAGTGGATCTGCATATTTTCATCTTCTGTGAAATGCTTGATCAAATTATTTGCTCATTTCGGTTTTTTTTTTTTTTTTTGTCTTGCAGATGTTTTAGACTTTCCCCATATATTCAGCATACTGACCCTTAGTTGGCTATGTGTAACACACATCTTTCTCCAGGTACAGGCATATCTACCTGCTTAGTATATGAATCTTGTGAAGAATAGAAAATAACCATTCAATGTAGAAAATTGTATTTTAATTTATATAAACTTTGTGATGTTTTATTTGAAAAAAATCTTCCTTTGCATTGCAACCACAATATATATATTTAGAGACAGGATCTCACTTTGTCACCCAGGCTGGAGGACAGTGGTGTGATCACAGTTCACTGCTGCCTTGAACTCCTGGGCCCAAGTGATCCTCCTGCCTCAGCTTCCAAAGTAGCTGGGACTAAAGATGCATGTCATTGTGCTTGGTTATTTTTTTTTATTTTTAGAGAGACAGGACCATACTGTCTTGCCAGACTAGTCTTGCAATCCTGGTCTCAAGCATTCCTTCCACCTCAGCCTCCCAATGTTCTGGGATTATAGGTGTGAGTCACCCTATATTTTTGAAGTTTTGCTTTTTATATATAACTTTAATTCGCTTAAGTAGAATATGAGGTACAGATCCAGTATCATCTTTTCATGTAGCTATATATTTTTTCTGGCAATACTTCTATATGCTTGATATGATTAGTTTAAAAATTAAATTGACTAGAAATTGAATGTGAAATGTTACAAATAAATCTAAGTATTTATGTGGTGACATTGATTTATTTAAATCACTATTTATTTTAAAGCATGGTAATTGACTATACATCCTTGTGGAATATAACTTAAAGACAAGGTAATGGAAAATATTTCAAATTTTCCATTTTCAGTGATATAATAAGTTACAACATTAGTATTGTTATTTTGAAATAACAATGTGTCTATGAATATATATATGTGCGTATGTATGTATATATGTACATATATTTATAGACACATACACCTATGGAATATATAATAAATTTTGTAATTAGGTTAATAATATATCAATGGAATGTACAGAATCTGGAATATGGAACAAATAAACTAATTTGTTTTAGCAGTAAACTGTGGGACAAAATAGGAAAGGCAGAAGGAATCTAAAGATTAAAAGAGATTTAAGAGTACATAAACTAATGATAATGTGTAGATCCTGTTTGGATCTTAATTTAAGCAAACCAACTATTAGAAAAATGTTTTAAAGACTGGGAAGGAAATTTAAACTTAAAGTAGATATTTGATGGTCTTATTGTTAACTTTTTAAAAGTGTGTGATGGTTAATATTGAGTCTCAACTTGATTGGATTGAAAGATGCAAAGTATTGTTACTGGGTGTGTCTGTGAGGATGTTGCCAAAGGAGATTAGCATTTGAGTCAGTGGACTGGGAGAGGCAGATCCAACCTCATTCGGGGTGTACATCATCTAATCAGCTTTCAGAATTAAAAGCAGGCATTAAAAGAGCAGACTCACTGAGTCTTCCAGCCTCCATCTTCCTCTCGTGCTGGATGCTTCCTGCCCTCAAACATCAGACTCCAAGATTTTCAGCTTTTAGACTCTTGGACTTACACCAGTGTTTACCAGGGGCTCTCAGGCCTTCAGCTACAGACTGAAGGCTGCACTATCAGCTTTCCTACTTTTGAGGTTTTGGTACTTGAACTGGCTTCCTGGTTCCTCAGCTTGCAGATAACCTATTGTGGGACTTCACAGTGTGATCGTGTGAGTCAACTCTCCTAATAACTCCCCTTCATATATTCATCGGTCCTATTAGTTCTGTCCCTTTAGAGAACCCTGACTAATACAAAGTGTAAGGTTAAAAGTTAATTATGTATTCTTTTAAAATTTTCCTTTCAGTTCCGGGATACATGTGCAGAATGTGTAGGTTTTTTTTATATATGTATACATGTGCCATGGTGGTTTGCTGCACCTATCAACCCGTCATCTAGGTTTAAGCCCTGCAGGCATTAGGTATTTGTCCTAATGCTCTCCCTCCCCTAGCCCCCCAACCCCAACAGGTCCTGGTGTGTGATGTTCCCCTCCCTGTGTCCATGTGTTTTCATTGTTCAACTCCCACTTTTGAGTGAGAACATGCGGTGTTTGGTTTTCTGTTCCTGTGTTAGTTTGTTGAGAATGATGGCTTCCAGCTTCCTCCGTATCCGTGTAAAGGGCATGATCTCATTCTTTTTTTATGAAGCACAGTATTCCATGGACCCAGCAATCTCAGTAGTAGGCATATACCCAAAAGATTACAAATCATTCTACTATAAAGACACATGCACATGTATGTTTATTGCAGCACTATTTACAATAGCAAAGAAATTGAATGAACCCAAATGCCCATCAATGATAGACTGGTAATTATGTTTTTAAAAATATTACTTGTCTTTAAAGATATGTAATAAAATATTTACAGATGAAATGATATGATGCCTAGGATTTGCTTCAAAATAATCCAGAGAGTAAAGGGAAAGCAGGTGAATTTAGAAATGAAATAAGATTAGCCAGGAGTTAATAATTGTTGAAGCTTGGTAATGGGTACATGGAGCTTCATTATATTATTTGCTGCACTTTCGTATATGTGTGAGAGTTCTACAATAAAAATAAAATGTTAAAGAAAGGAAAAGAAATACATTTTTTAAATTTCATGGAATACCAAAAATATAATTAAAAACTGCACCAGAAACATAAAGATAAATTTTAATCAGTATAATATGGAAGATAAATTTGAGAGAGTTTCAGAGGCACACATTAAGAAGATTAAAACAAATAAAAGTAAGTTAGTGCCCTAATAAACCACCCCCAAACAAAGTGGCTTATAATAACAATTTTTTGTTGTTGTTGTTCACGGAAGTGTAAGTCATCTGAAAGTTGGCTTAGACTGACTTGAGTGGCTTGGCAAAAAGTCCAGGTCTGCTGACATGTCTGCCTTCCTCTGTGGACTAACAGGCTCTCTGGGGTATATTATTGTTGATGGTAGAAATACAAAATAGCAAGCCCAACCATGCCAGAACATTTCATGCCTCTGCTTTTGTCACATCTAGTAACCTCTCTTCCACTGGACAATGTAAACTATACATCTGGACTCAATGACAATTAGCGAGGTGCACTCTACTTCTAGTGGAAAGAACAAGTTCACATGGAAAAGGGGGTGATTATAGGGTAGCATAAGGAAGTGGGGTAGACAGTTAAATATGTTTGCCACCTTCATCACATTTTCCCAAATTGCAGTCATGTAACCTTCACTGATTTTCCCAGGAATCCCAAATCTCTCATCCAATCCTAGCATTAAGCTCAAATTCCAGGATATCAAGATTTACCTTAGGTACAGATGCAATTCCCTTTAGTTCAGAGACCAATGTACTAAAGAAAAAAAACCCACAAAACTAATAAAACAAGTTATCTATTCCCTGAACAACGAATGTATGATAGTGGAACAGAGATAAAGTAAACTGGACAAACCCTCCCATTCCAAAAGCTGAAGACTGTGGGATACAGGGCATTCACTGGCTAATTAGAGTTCTGAAGTCTTTCTGGGCAAATGTCAGGCCCTAGGGGGTCTGCACAGGATAGCCCGTGTGTGGAGTCACATGCAGACACTGCTTCTTAGTATGATCTGGGAGCTAAAGAACGTTTTTAGTGTTTGAAAGAAGTTTTAAAACAAAGCAAAAACAAAGAAGGATATGCAGACATTACATGTGGCCAGCAAGCCTAAAATATTTACTATCTTCACATTAAAATATGTCAAATGCTGCCCTGGAGCTAGGGAATTTGCCTTGACTGAGCCTGACATCTACTTCCTGGGAATGACTTCCACAGTTAACCATTGCTCTTGACTCCACAGCCCTGTAGAAGATATATTTATATATATTTTTTTTCCTTTTGTGCCTGGGCAGCTTTCACAGTCTGCTTTCTGTCTATAGAAACTTGGAGGTCCAGAGAGGTTTTCCATCTCAAATTATCTGTCTCCTTTAGTCCAGGCGGGCAGGGATTCATGCTAGTTCTGCCTTCTTATAAACTCCGCAGAGTTTCTATTATATCTACAAGAGCATCGGGTACATCAGACTTCTGTGGAGCCACACCTTTAGCCATTCTGTAATCATCTTTGGCCAAGAGGATCTACCAAGTGCTCATATTAACTCTTTCAGAGTTCTTATAGAAGGATGTTAGAGCAACACCCTTGGTTTTGTCTTTTCCGGAGGCCATGCCTTACTGGTTCTATCTCCACAGCCCCACTTCAAATCTGGTTTCTACTCTGAAGTTAATTTGGTAAGACATAGTTTTCTCTTCCATCCCCCAAATTTCTGGCCTAACTATATTCTCTTCACATTCTGTTTGCTGACTGGCCAGTTCCTTTCTGAGCTCAACTTTTTCTTGTAGTACCTTACCAAAAGCATCTGGTAATAACAGCACACTCTTTCAAAATCTCCTTCAAATCACCTCCCCCAACTCTCCAAGTCCATTAGATAGATTTTCTCCCTTCCACATTATCACAGGTGGTAGATCCTAATCAAATATTTTCTCACTCCATAACACAGTTTGCCAATTTTACAGCTGCTTTGTTTCTTCAATGCCTGCAACCTGGTCTCAAATCCACTGCTACACATTTTAAGAATTTATTACAGCAGGACTGCATAGCTAGGTACCAATTTATGAGTAAATAACTATTGCATATCAATGCTGACTAAAAGCTACCTGACATTGAATAGCTTAAAGTAATACTGACAAATTTTTGCTGCAGAATTTGTGAGTCAACTAAGATTAACAGATTTCAGTCGAGTTTGTCAACTGTAGCAGGCTGGGCTTGGTTCAGTGAGCTCACCAAAACAAGTTCTTTTAATGTATGTAGAAAAAATGAAGGCCCAACTGCCTAGTACATAGCAAGTCTTTCTGTTTCTTCTGCTAATTACCTTTGTTCCAAGAAATTTGCAGGACTGAGCCTAAAGTTCAAGGGTAGGGAAATATACTGGCTCTACAACAGTAAAATTATAACTCTAAGTATGTGACTATGGGGAACAATAAAATTTGGGACCAAGAAGTCAATCTCCTATGGAAGGTAATTGATACAAAATACAAGTAATGAAAACCCATCTCAACATTTACAGGTGTTTCCGAATGATGAATCAGAACATCTGGAAGAGAAGTGGAAATCAACGTCATATTTGAAGAAAACACATCAGACCTTAGGGGAAAAAAGACACTCGTGTATTTTTGAAGTTCTTACCCTATTATTCAGCAAAATAATTTAAACATTCAATTTAGAAAAATTAATTAAATATATGCAATGAAAGACAAAAATAGAAAACAATAAAGATAAAAGTAGGAGTGATTACATTAGAAAATAAAAAGTGGAATTAATTATAAATATGTCCTTCAGCTAATTTTAGAAAAATAAAATAGAAAAATCCTGGCAAATCATGGTAAGCAAAGAAGAGAGAAAAATAAGTAAAAATTAGAAATACTGTTGCCCTTCCTTATCCATGTGGGATACATTCCAAGACCTGCAGTGGATGCCTGAAATGACAGATAGTACAGAAGCCTATATATATATATTTTTTTTCTGATACATATTTGCCTATGACAAAATTTGATTTATAAATTAGGCATAGTAAGATATTAACAATGATAACTAATAATAAAATAATCATAACAATATATTCTAAAGTTATGTGAGTGTGGTCTCTCTTTCTCTTTTTTTGAGATCTTGCTCTGTCACCCAGGCTAGAGTGCAGTGGCCCATTTCGGTTCACTGCAAGCTCCTCCTCCTCCTAGGTTCAAGCCATTCTCCTGTCTCAGCCTCCCAAGTAGCTAGGATTACAGGTATGCGCCACCACACCCGGCTAATTTTTGTATTTTTAGTAGAGATGGAGTTTCGCGATATTGGCCAGGCTTGTCTCAAACTCCTGACCTCAGGTCATCTGCCCACCTCAGTCTCCCAAAGTGCTGGAATTACAGGCGTGAGTCACTGCACTCGGCCTCAAAATTTCTTATTGTGCTGTATTCACCCTTCTTATAATGATGAGAAATGATGAAATACCTACAGGATGAGATTAAGTGAGTTGAAGGACATAAACATTGTGATATAGCATTAGGTTACTATTGACCTGAGAATACATCAGAAGGAGGATCCCCTGCTTTGGGTTATCTTGGGTCATCAAGCTATGAGGCTGAAAATGGTTGGATATCAGGAGACTATTTTGATTTCTAATGGGTGGGTAGACTCTGCAGCATGATACGCTGGACAAAGAGATGATTCATATCCAAAGGGATGATTCACATCCTGGGTGGAATGAAGGAGGACAGCATGAGATTTCATCATAGTACTCAGAATGGCACACAACTTACAATTTATGAATTATATATTTCTGGAATTTTCCACTTAATATTTTCAGAACTTAGTCGACCACGGGTAACTCAGATGACAGAAAGTGAAGCAGTGGAAAATGAGAGGACTACTGTTAAAAAAAATCTGCAGCAATGTACATATTTTCAAAATGTCTGACTTATTAAAATTTATATATAATGAGTAACATAATGGCATTAATGTAATAATATAAATTGGATTTCAGAAATACAGTTTTATTAAGATGATTAATTAATAATTTTGAAATAGTCATTATTCCTTCAAAAAAAAAGAGGAGTGAATGTGAAATGTTAAAATTTTTGTCCCCAAATAAGTTGTCTTTTGATTATAGATGTAACGTAATCTAGCTTTTATTGAGTGTTGACTAGGTGCCAACCACAGTGCCTGAACTTTGCTGGTTAACCTGTTATATTTTATATATTTATGGTAATTGTATTATCTCCCTACAGAGATTCAGTGAAAAAAACTGAAGATTATAAGATAAAAAATTTTCCCAAGGCCACCTAGCTTGTAAGTGGCACAGCCTGGATTTGGATCCAGGTAGTTGCAGTGAAGATCTTCTACTTTTAATCACAATGCCATTCCACAGCTTGATGCAGATATAACATTTTATATTTTTCTACTTCTAAATTTGGAAGAAAGCATATAAAAGGAAAGTGTGAGGGAGGAAGATGTACTAAACGGCAAGTTTATAAAAATAAAAAGGTAATGAGGAAAAAAAAATACAAAGGCTATATAAGGTCTCTGGTTACCTTGTTAGGTGAAGTAAACTCAAACAATAAATTGCTGTAGTAATTTGCAATAAAATTCTAGAGTAATTTTAATTAGAGAAAGGCATCCAAATTTTATAAACAAAGTTAGGACAAAACTTAGAATTATTGAATACCCTAAATATGGAGAAAGAAGCTAAATACTTTGTTTTATGACAAAACAATTACAATTTTAAAAATTATTTATATCATAAAATTGGACTGGGAAAGGGTTTTTTAAATACCACCTGGGCCGGGCGCGGTGGCTCAAGCCTGTAATCCCAGCACTTTGGTAGGCCGAGATGGGCAGATCACGAGGTCAGAAGATCGAGACCATCCTGGCTAACACGGTGAAACCCCGTCTCTACTAAAAAATACAAAAAACTAGCCGGGCGAGGTGGCGGGCGCCTGTAGTCCCAGCTACTCGGGAGGCTGAGGCAGGAGAATGGCGTAAACCCAGGAGGCGGAACTTGCAGTGAGCTGAGATCGGGCCACTGCACTCCAGCCTGGGCGACAGAGCGAGACTCCGTCTCAAAAAAAAAAAAAAAATTAAATGCCACCTGAAAAGCACAGTCAACAAATGCAAAAATAGACAAATGTAATCTCGTAAAGCTAAAAAGCTTCTGCATGGCAAGGGAAACAATCAATGGGGTGGAGACAACCTACAGCATGGGAGAAAGTATTTACAAACTATCCATCTGACAAGGGATTAATATCTAGAATATATAAGAAATTCATACAACTCAACAGCGAAACAAGCAAGCAAACAAACAAAAAACAAAGAAACCCAATGATCCAATTAAAAATTGAGCAAAAGACCTGAATAAATATTTTCCCAAAGAAATACAAATGACCAACAGATATATGAAAAATGCTCAATATTACTAATCATCAGGGAAATGCAAATCAAAGCCACAATGCGTTACAACCTTAGACTTGTTAGAATGACTAATGTCAAAAAGACTAAAAATGCATGTTGACAAGGATGTAGACAAAGGAAAAGGAGTGCAATATTGACGGGAATGTAAATTAGTAGAGCCGTTATGGAAAAAAGTATGGCAGTTCATCAAAAAATTAAAAGTAGAACTACCATATGATCCAGCAGTCCCATTACAGAACATATCCAAAGGAAATGAAATCAGTATGTTGAAGAAATATCTGTTCTCTCATGTGTATTGCAGTGCTGTTCACAATTACCAAGATATGGAATCAGCCTCAATGTCCATGTACAGATGAATGGATAAAGAAAATGTGACATGAATATTTACAATGAAATATTATTTAACCATACAACAGAATAAAATCCTGTCATTTGCAGCCACATGGGTAAACCAGGATGAACGTTTAAGTGAAATAAGCCAGGCACAGAAAGACAAACACTACATGATGTCACTCATATGTGGAATCTAAAAAATTTGATTTTATTGAAGTAGAGATTAGAATAGTGGTTACCAGAAGTTGGGGGTGATATGGGGGTGAGGTTGGGGTGGGGGTGGAATAAATTGGTCAATGATTTGTCAACGAGTACAAAGTTATAAAGTTACAGTTAAACAGGAAGAATACGTTTTCTTGTTCTATTACACAGTAAGGTGACTATAGCAAATAACATTGCAGTATATATTTCAAGGTAGCTGAAACAGAAGATTTTGAATGTTATAATCATAAAGAAATGATGAGTTCTTAAAGTAATACATATGATAATTATCCTGATTTAATCTTTACACAATGTATAGATGCATCGAAACATCACATTGTACCCCATAAATATGTACACTTATATGTGAATTCTAAATAAAAAATAATTAATAAAAAATAAATTGATAATATACCCTGGGTATAAAAACTCCATCAAGAGTACAATACCTCACTGACATACTAAAATCTGTTTTTGGGAAAAAAAAAGTAAGTAAATTTGGAATTCGTATATATTTTATGAAGCCCAGAATACAGAATAAGTAAAATGTAAAAAAAAGTGTTTTAGAATTGTGGAATTAACAAATAGTATTGCTTAATAACAGTTGAATTGTGGGTTAGGATACATTAAAATTATTCTAGGTTTCTATTTTTCCTCTATTTTAAAATTGTATAGAAGATATTTGCAAACTACTTCAAGTTTGTAAAAATTTATCAACACGATGTTTATATATTCATGAAATAAGAATGCTGAAAAATAATCACATGTTGATAAAAATGTTTCATATGATTATGAGGACTTCACAGATGCTACAAAGACCATAGATGAACTCACTGGGATACAAGGAGTCCAGGTAAAAAAAAAAAATTGTGTGTTGAGTTATACTTATTGCAGAAAGATTAATATTTAATACTTGGCAAATAGATGTTTATGAAAAAAATTATATATTTTAAAAAAGAGGGCAGTTAACTAGACACTAAGTGCTTTCACATCCAAGAAAAGCCAAGAAATGGCCTCATCAATTATAATAAAGCACTTCCATTTATCACAAAAAAGTACATATTATTTGTTGTGACATATATAGATGCAAAAGCATAAAAATAGACCAAAATACATACCCATAATTTATTATGATGGCTGTTTCCAATAAGGAGTTGTTTGAATTGAGATAAATGATGATTTTTTGTTATTATAAAGTTAGCTTTGGAGTATATATGGTATATATGGCATAAACTTAGCACTTGTCAATCTGACTTCTATATAAGATATTTTTGATTTTATTTTTATTATTTTACATTTTTAAAATCCCAATTAATAAATGTGGTCCTTAAACGTCTATATACAAGCACAGAGTGACAATCTCTTCTCATTGCTTCCCTCCAAAGCAGGATAATTGGAGGATGGCTTTGCTTAGAATAGAAACACATTAAGTTGCATATCTGATTTAAAAATTGATGCAACAGTAGAAATGTGTTGTAGGTTAGTGGTATATGACTCTAGGGCATTGGGTTTAAAATTCAGAAAGAACTGGGCTGACATCATGAAGCTGCTAATTTAATTCCCTTTTGGGTCAAGCATGATACTAACAACTTTATTTCCCAAATGTATCATCTATAAAATGGGAATTATAATAATACTTATCATGCATTTATAATTAAGATGAAATAGACTAATATATGTGGTGAGCTTAGAACAGTGAACACACAGTAATATTGCTATTGTTACTATATTGTTGCTTTATAATGCTGCTAAGATTCTTGAGTGAGTTTATCACTTGTTATTTGACCTTTTTTATTATTTTTTTGGCCAATTTGTCTTTTAATTCATCCATGTAGATTTATATATCAGTAGTTCTGTTTTGAGGGCTTCGTGATATTTCTTTTTAGGGGGAATAATTGTATTTGCTTGTGTAATCATGTGCACATAATAACATTTTGGTTAATGACACTGCATATATGATAGGGGTCTCATAAGATTATAATAGAGCTAAACAATTCTTATCCCATAGTGATGTTGTGGCAGTCATAACGCCATAGCGCAATGCATTATACACACGTTTGTGGTGATTTTGGTGTAAACAAACCCACAACACTGGTAGTCAAAGAAAAGTACAGCACCTAATATTATGTACACTACACAATACCTGATAATGATAACAAACCACTGTGTTACTGGTTTATTAATTTACTATACTATCCTTTTTATCATTATTTTTGAGTGTACTTCTACTCCTTCTATTAAAAAATGTTAACTGTAAAAATAGCCTCTTGCACAACATTAATTAGAATCGATAAGAACAAACTCCTTATCTTTTTGGCAATATCTGGGAAAAATGTTAATTTTTCACCACAGGGAGTGATGTTAACTGCAGATACTTCATAAATGCCCTTTAACAAATTGTTTCCTTCTATTCTTAGTTTTTTAGAAGTTTCTATTAATACCATGAATGAATGTTGTCGAGAATTTTGTCGTGTTTTTCTCCCTTTATTTTCTCTTCGAATTTAATAGGGTGGAATGCAATGATTGATTTTCAAATGTTAACCTGTCGCTTTACTCCTGGAAGAGCTCAACTTTAAATGATGATGCATTATTTGCTTTGTAAATCGTGAGATTCCATTGCTAATATTTTATTAAGGATATCATGTTTAGGGTGCTGAAGAATAGTCACTTGTAAATTTATCATTATGTAATTTCAGGGTTTTTTTTCAGTACTTTGTTGACTGCCTAAAATGATTTGGTATATGGTAGTTCCTTTAATATTTTTTGAAGCAGTTTGTATAGAATTGGGATCTTTTTCTGAAAACACCTTTTAACTGGAATTCTCTTTGTGGGAAATTGTTTCTTCAAAAGATTTTCTATTTTTTCTTGAGTCCATTTTAGTAAGTTGTGACTTCCAAGAATTTGCCCATAGCATCTAATTTGTTGACAATAAATTCTTTGAATTTTGCCTTTCTTTTCTGAAATTCTGTAAAATCTGTTATGACATTCTCTTTTTTGTTCCTGATATGTTAATTTGTGTCTTTCTGAGATATGTCGGGGATTTATCAATTTTTAGTCTTTTCAAAAAAGCCGCATTTTGTCTTTGTTGTTTTTCTCTATTGCTTGTCTCTTTGCCATTTGATTACTTGTCTTCATTATTTTGTTTCTTCTACTTGTTTTGTATTATTCTTCTTTCATTATCTTCTTGAAGTGCAAATGTAGATAATTAATAGTAAATCTTTACTCTTTTCTAATATTAGCATTTAAAGCTATAAGTTTCCCTACAACCAGTGCTTGAGATGCATCTCACAAATTTTGTCATGTTGTATTTTCATCATTATTCACTTCAAACTCTTCTCTCTTTTTTTTACTGTGATTTTTTTCCCTTGGCCTACATGGTACCTGGAACAAAATTGTTTAATTTCCAATTATTTCTGACTTTCTACATATCAGGTTTAATGGATTTCTAATTTAGTTTCATTGTTTTCAGAAAATACACACTGTTAGATTTAATACTATGACAGTTATTTTATTTTATTTATTTATTTATTTATTTATTTATTTTGAGACAAGGTTTCACTCAGTTGCCTAGGCTGGAGTGCAGTGAAAAGATCACGACTCATTGCAGCCTTGACCTGCGGGGCTTCAGCAATTCTCCCACCTTAGAGTGCCAACTAGTTGGGGCTACAGGTGTGTGTCACAATGCCCGGATAATTTTTGTTTTTGTGGAGATGGGGTTTCATCATGTTGTCCAGGCTAGTCTAGAACTCCTGAGCTTAAGCAGTCTGCCTGCCTCGGACTCTCAAAGTGCTGGGACTACAGGCGTAAGCCGCTGTGCCCAGTCACTTTGCAAGTTACTGAGAATTATTTTAGCCCCTCATTACGGTCTACTTTATTAAAAATCTATGTTCTTGCAAAAAAATGTGTTTTCTGCACATAGGTATTGTATTCTATAAATGTTAATTAGGTCAAGGTAATTTACAATTTTAAAAAATTGTCCATATACTCCCTTATTTTTTTAAAAAAATTCTATCTTAAGTAGTAGGTTAACCTGATTTTACATGCATTTTGAGACTCTAGGTCACAGGCTTTATGAAAACACACACTTTTATCATGACTAGTAGAGGATATGTCACTTGTGATGCCAACTAATCAACTGTTGTGTAGATTAGTTGCCAGTAAGAGGCACGTACTGAATCTGCCCAGGCTGCTTTCCCTGAGTAGGCAGGCGGTTCCTACATTGACTTCCCCTGGTAGTGCTGTGACTACCTGTTCATAGTTAAATATTTTTCCAAACAGAGGATTTTCATAATGGCCTCACAAGGTAGTGTCAGGTGGATCTCCTGCTGAGAAAACAAGTCACTGGATCCAAAGCAAGTTTACCAGTTTGCCCCCAGTAAATGGCTAAGTATGGCAGTGCACCATGGTTATATGGAGGTACATACAGAGGCAGTGGGCTAATGGGGATTGCTGTTTTGCCTGCATCATCACCTGTGCTGCCGGCAGGTTTGTTTACTGTTTTTAACCCATGATTAATGAGAGAAAAAATGTATCATATTTTACCTAATGGTCTGTGATTTTATTAATTTGGTTTAGAAGTGTTCTTTATTTCTGTGAGTACATATGGGGAGGACAGCTGGGGGTAGAGAAAGGCAGACAAATGTTCAGTCTCCCATTGCAAACCAGATGCTGCCTGACTGGAAGTAAGAAATATATAAATTGCTTGGCTAATCCTGCCAACAACCTAATGTCCACTAGTGAAAAGCAAATTGGTACCTTGTGTCAGTACTGACACTTTTATTTCCAAACTTATCTTTTGTTTACCCATATCAGGGGTTTTCAATATGTTTTCCAACAAAAGAAATCATCCCTGGTAAACCTGAGCAGTTTCACAAAATTCTCAGTAAGAAAGATATTATAATTTATAACCAGACAAGCCTGTGCGCTTGAGGGTCTCTGGGATTTTTAGGTAGTGAAGCAAAGTAAATACTGGAATCTGATACTTTTCTTAACATTTAGCCAATTTAAATGCAAGTTATTCTCAGTCTGCTGTGTAATTCCTTGTTACCTTAATCAAAATACACTGACAACACACAATAGGGGGAGGGATAGGAAGGAATTGACGGTTATTGAGAAATCTATATATTTTTAACTTCAAGGCAGACAACAGACTCTTTTCCAAAGACTGTGTTCCAACCATACCTATATTATGTTACAAAAATTCTTATAAAATCTTATGAGATGAGCAGTATTAGCCACAGTTTAGAGAAGAAACTAAGCTTCAAAGTTAATACCTATCACTCTAGAACTTTCAGACAATAAACACAAAATCAAAAACACAAATTCAATTCTCTACAGTGTTAATGATCATACTAAATCTTCCATTACCACTTACCTTTCCTTCACTGATCCAAGGACATTATTATATCTGTCACCGTATTGAATTATTAGATAATGTTACATTTAATTATATTTAAATGCAATGCAACAAAATGATCTAAACTTTCAAAAATCAAATAAATATTTTTTCTCTAGAAGAAATATTCTTCCTAAGAAGTGTCTGTATAGTTAAGATGTAATACAAACTATTAAGATATTAATGACATGCTTTTAAACTACATGATTCATTTTTATTCAATGACAATTGACAAATTAGCTTTTTTCTGTGAAAGACGGTGAGTTTAGGTTGTTTTTTGTTTTTTGTGTTTTTTTTTTTTTTTTTTGACAGAGTTTTGCTCTGTGGCCCAGGCTGGAGTGCAATGGCAGATCTCGGCTCACTGCAACCTCTGCCTCCCGGGTTCAAGCGATTCTCCTGCTTCAGCCTCCAGAGTAGCTAGGATTACAGGAACCCACCACCGTATCTGGCTAATTGTTGTCTTTTTAGTAGAGACAGGGCTTCACCATCTTGCCCAGGCTGGTCTCGAACTCCTAACTTGATGATCCACCCACCTTGGACTCCCAAAGTGCTGGGATTACAGGCGTGAGCCACCACACCTGGCCGAGTTTAGCTTTTTAAAAATCCCTCTCATTGCCTCCCTATTACTTCCAAAGTTTTTTGGTCATATTTTTACATTATCTCAATTTATAGTATTCTAAAATTCCTACTCCCAAAGTTATTTAGTAACAAGATTAGTTCTACATTTAATGTATTCAGTACTCATCACTGGCCATTTATATAGTTTTTTTTACATTTATGTTAATTGATTAAATTCCATTTTTAATTAAGTTTTTAGATAATTGCAGAATCACATGCATTTTTTTTTTTTTTTTTTCCAGATGGAGTCTTGCTATGTCGTCCAGGCTGGAGTGCAGTGGTGCAATCTTGGCTCACTGCAACCTCCGCCTCCCGGGGTTCTAGCAATTCTCCTGCTTTACCTTCCCGAGTAGCTGGGATTACAGGCACATGCCACTGTGCCTGGCTAATTTTTGTATTTTTAGTAGGGATGGGGTTTCACCATCTTGGCCAGACTGGTCTCGAACTCCTGACCTCAGGTGACCCACCCGCTTTGGCCTCCCAAAGTGCTGGAATTACAAACGTGAGCTAGCGCACCCGGCCTCACATGCATTTTAAAGAAATAATTACGAGTGATGTACACCCGGCCTCACATGCATTTTAAAGAAATAATTACGAGTGATGTAATGTACCCTTTTCCAATTTTCCCAAATGGTAACATCCTACAGAACTACAGTAAAAAATCACAACCAGGGTAATGAAATCAATACAGTCAATATGTAGAAGATTTCCATCACCACCAATGCCTCATGTTACCCTTTAATAGTCACAATATATAGAAGATTTCCATCACTGCGATGCCTCATATTGCCCTTTAATAGCCACAACAAATTCCCTGTTACCTTTTCACCTTTGGCAACCATAATCTACTCTTCATTTTATATGTCATTTCAAGATACAGAAAACATCAAATACTCCTACTCCTGATTTCTTCATAGGTTTTCTAAATTACAAGATAATGAGAAAGGAGAGCAGAGCAAACCTGGGAGCTATTTGCAAAAATAAAGACTTTTTAAAAATTTCAACAGTTTTTGGGGTACATGGGTAATTTCTTTAGTGATTTCTGAGATTTTGGTGCATACATCATCCCAGCAATGTACACTGTACTCAGTATGAGGTCTTTATCCCTCAACCTTCTCCTAACCTCTCCCCCAAGTTCCCAAAGTCCATTATATCATTATTATGCCTTTTTATCCTCATAGCTTAGCTCCCTCTTATAGGTGAAAACATATGATATTTGGTTCTCCAATTCCTGAGTTCTTTCATTTAGAAAAATGGCCTCCAGCTCCAGCTAAGTTGCCACAAAATACATTATTTTATTCATTTTTTGGCGGAGTAGTATTCCATAGTGTATATAGAACACATTTTCTTTATCCACTTATTAGTTGATTGGCACTTAGGTTGGTTTCGTATCTTTGCAATTGAGAATTGTGTTGCTGTAAACATGTGTGTGCATGTGTCTTTTTGATATAATGATTTCTATTCCTTTGGATAGATACCCATAAGTCAGATTGCCAGAGCAAATGGTAGTTCTACTTTTAATTCAAAAAAGACATTGTTAATTGAAGTTTTGTTGAGGTAATTGTAGACTCACATGCAGTTATAAAAAGTATTCCAGAGAAATCTCTTGTGCATCCCACTGTTTCCCCCAAAGGTAGCATATTTTAAAAGTCTTCTGTAATATGATATATCACAACCTGGACTTTGAGACAATCCACCAATCTTATTCAAATTTCTTTCAATTTTACTGATACTCATATGTGTGTCATCTGTGTCTGTGTATATATATATATACACATACACACACGTATTAAACTCTATACATTTTTTACCCCAGAGCTTGGAGACTTGTTCAACTTTTTGAATAAGTAGGTACATTGTATGTCGTCTGTAAATTTGGAAAATTTTTCAGCAATTATTTAATACTTTTTAAGCTCCAGTCTCTTTCCTTTCTGAGACTCCGATAACATGAATTTTAACCTTTTCTTATTGTAACACAGGTCCCTGAGACCCTGTTCATTTCTGTCTACTTTTTATCTCTTGCTCACACTGGTGAATTTCTATTGTTCTATGTTCTAGTTTACTGATTTGTTCTTGTCCACTTCTGGTGTTGAGGTCACCCACTGAGTTTTTCATTTCAACTACTGTATTTTAAGGTCTAAAATTTCCATTTGATTTTTTATTTTGCCTTGTATTTCATTCTTGAGACTTTTTATTACATTATTGAGACTAGTTTATTCATTTGTTTCAAGCATGTTCATAAGTACTCATTGATACATTTCATGATGGCTGCTTTAAAATGTTTGTTAGATAATTGTAACATGTTTGTCATCTTAATAGTGGCATCTATTGATTCCTTTTTTTTCATTCAGTTTAAGATTTTTCTAGATCTTGGTATAACTAATTTTTTATCAAAACATAGACATTTTGAATATTATATTATGAAACTCTAGATCTTGTTTCAACCTCATATTTTAGCTGGCTTCCTCTGAAATTGCTCTTGCAGGCGAACAGTGGGTTTCTATTGCCAGGTGTTGGAAGAAATCCAGATTTCCCATTTGGCCTCCACTAACACATGAGGGGGTGCTTCTTCGGACTGCATAGTGGGAGTCAAGTTCTGCCTCCCCACTAGGTCTCCACTAATACCTCCGTGGCTGCAAGATCTAGGAATGCTTAGTTCTGCCCCTTCTTGGTCTCTATTGGCACTGCCAAGACTGGTTATCTTTCTTACTGCTGAATGGTGGTAAAATTCCTGACTTTCCACTAGGCCCCTCCAATATTGTAAGCATATAAGAGGGATTGCTAGCTGCCTTCAAATTGTTTTCTATCATAAGACCCTTAATGCCCCAAATATAAATCTTTTCCATGTCAGTCAGTCTTTCTGAGAGATTGTCCCCAGGTACATAATGTAAATCTCTATATGTAATTTCCAAGGGTGCTTTGGAAGAGAGTGAGATGCTATGGTGTTTAGGATTGTGTTCCTTTGCTTAGTCTAATTTTTTTTCTGTTGGTATCCACTGAGTACCACTCATATATGTCTACCTGTCTTCTGTATTTACCACTTTCTCTAATATCCTTTGCATCTGTTCATTTATTTTTGGCTTTTAAAATTTTCTTCTTTATGTCTTCTATTTCTTTTACAGTCCATTTACTGTCTGTATTTGTTCTTATATTCTGTTTGGTTTAGTCTTCATGTGTGAAATAATTTTTAGTTTTTTTTAAAAAATAAACTTTTTATTTTAGAACAAGTTTAGACTTGCAAAGAAATTCAGAAGATAGTACAGAGAGTTCCTATAAGCTCCATGCCCATTTTCCTCAATTATTAACATCATATATTAATTTGTACATTTGTTATATCTATCTAATGGGCCAATATTGATACAGATTATTACTGAATAAAGTCCATACTTTATGTTCTAATTTCCTTTTTTTTCTGTTCCAGGATACTTTCCAGGATACCGTATTACAATTAACTATCATACCTCCTTAGGTTGTGCTTGGCTATGATGGTTTCTCAGACTTTCTTTGTTTCTGATGCCCTTGATAGTTTTCGAGTCATGTTGGTTAGGTATTTGGTGGAATATCTCTCCTTTGAGATTTTTCCAATATGCATTATAAGTTTTAAGTAGGGGAAGATGACAAAGGTTAAGTGCCATTTTCTCCACCTCACATTGAGAGTACATACATGAAACATGACATCACTGTAGAAGTTAGCCTTGATCACCTGACTGAGATAGTGTTTGCCAGGTTTCTCATTGTACTATAGATTATTCTCCCCACTACCCCACCCCTCCACCCCCACTTTTTTTCTTAATGTGTTTATAGAAGGAAGTCATTATGCACAGTCCAGACCTAAGAAATGGGAAGCTTTGCTAAATCTCCTTAAGGGCAGATTATGTACAAAGGTTATTTAGACTATTGCACAGCTTATTTGCCTATTTTAGACATTTATCTATTTTTTCAATCATTTATTTATATCAATTTGGACTTATGAGTATTTGATTTATACATTGGATTATAATATTTCTGATAATTTCAAATACTATTATTACCAATTACCTCATTTTTTTTTGTTTTCTGATTTGTGATTCTTTTAAATTTCTATCATTTGAAATTTTTTCTTTCAGTATGTTTGCTGACAGTCTTTTAATCGTCTATAATTTTTCTATGTGATTAAATGTTAATGGCATGTTTTCATACTATATAGAATTGCTATTTGGATTCGTATTCTCTTTTACATTATAACAACTTTGTATGAGATTCTGCTGCAAACTTTCCCTGTTAAACATTTTTAGGTGAAATGATTATCTTGTGATTGTGGGAAAGAGGGGTTAGTAGGGATATTTACTGTAGTTTTACCACTTTCGAACCCTGTAATCTATTGCTTTCACCAATTAATCAAAAATAAGTCCTCAATTTATTTCATCAATGTTGTATATCGTTTTCAGTGTCCAGATGTTTCTCCTCCTTGGTTACATTTATTCCTAAGTACTTTATTATTTTTTATGTCATTGTAAATGGTGATCTGAGAGGTGATATATTCCTACAATTGAAGACTATAGATGATTTTAAGGCATCAAAAAAAAAAATAAATAAATAAATAGAAAGCCTCAACTTTCTGGGGTCTTCCTTCACAATTTCCCTCTTGCCTTAGCCTTCTCTAGCCTTTTAATCTCCTCTTTCCTTTGCCCCTACCATCTGTAATCTGTTTAATTTGGATTGCACTCCTAGCAATGTCTCCTCAATATAGGACTTGAAAAGATACTTTAGTTTTTTGGTTTCTAGTTTCAAAAGGCCCAGACTTCCAGATAACTTTATCACTCTCAGACATTCCGAAAGTTCTTTGAATCCTCACCCAAATTGGTGGTCACCATGTCCATGTTTAGCTTTTGCTGCTATACTTTGAATGGACTTTGCAGTGAGTCTTTATGGTTCTCTGGATTTTTCTGTGAGAAAGCTCTTTGCCTTCTCCCTACCTTTTCTAATAGAGTGTCTGATATTAAGTAGGTCGTTTTGCTCCTTTTAGTTTGCCTTCACCTACTTTTATTCTGGGGTTCTTGAAGTTATCCTTTCACTGTAGCTATGCTTTGCAAAGAATTTCAAAAGATGTGAGTCTACATTTCTGTCACAGCTACTTTCATAGAATCCCGTTTGTTTATATTTAATTTAAATCTTTCCCATTGTCTAACTGGTATTCTGCTTACTTCTGCTCTATTGTAATTATTGTTTTACATAACATTTTAAATTAATTTTAATTATCAGCTCATCACTTTTCCAACTATCAGAGTATTACCAGTATTGTCATCTTTAATAAAACGGAATTCCTGAATCTTGTGACTTAAAGAAAATAAACTATATAGTAATTGTTTCCTTTTTGAACCATATATGTATGTGTGAGGATAATGAATAAGATGTGTGATAATCACCTTAAGCAATTAGAGGAAATATTCAAAGTAAATATAGAGACAACAACGTATTTATGTATTTGTTTATTTATACTTTATAGTTTCTTCCAAAAGAAATGTGAGAAGGTGATATTATAATTATTTTAATTAGATTGCACCTTTTCTGTTGTTAAATTTGCTCAATTCCTGTGGAATTTGGGTTACATAACAAGAGGTTGAAGTGTACAGCCCCTTTCTTTCATTTTTTTTTCTTTCTCATCTTTTTCCCTTATGTCTTTCCCCTTTACTCTTTATAACAATGTTTTTGTCTTTTCCCTCCCTCTTTATTTATCTTCTCATCATAAGAGATTTGAAAGATACATGATTACAGATACTTCAGTTCTAGTATACCATAAAGTTTAGAAGAATAACAAATGCATTGGATGAAAAAATATGACTTCAAATCTATCCTGATGTTTAAAATTTTTAAAATAAAGTTCAACAGTACTGCATGTGGGAAAGAAAGTTGGAACATGAAGCCAACTGCATAAAGTTTAGGATGAGATTGTAAAAGTTTCTCAGCAGCAATATTTTAGTCAGCAGTGACTATAATTTTACTTAACAATATGAAATAACCACTGAAGTGCTAGACACCCTTAGCCTGCAATGATTACAAGGAACAGTGAAGGAAAAAAACATATTTTTATCTAGAGTGAGATTGATATTCTCTTTTGATGATGCCATAATTTAAGTAGGATGTTCATATTTAAGCCTGTATTTCAACAGGGTTTTATTCCTGCCAGGTGTGTTCCAGTTAGAGATGCTAGAATGGGAAAAGTACTCAAACCCTTTTGAAATGAATCAATGCCCAGGATTGGAGTTTGAGAAAGGGAGGATATTGGAGTTTTCCTCAAATATTGATAGTGTTATTACATGGAAGAATTATATTGGCACCCTAATGGAGGAATTGGAAAGCATGGGTCAATATGAGAAAGATTTTATATGAATATAAGACATACTTTTATAAAAATCAGATGAAAGGCAGAGTTGGCTGCTTCAGAAGTGATTAGCCATTTAAACCATATTCAGATGAATACTTGGCAAAAACTCTATAGAGAATATTCTACAATCTCAAAAATGATTGGATCATATGTCCTTTAGAATTTCTTCAAGTTTAAATACCTATAATTTTATGAAAGATCCGTTTCATTTCCAGAGAAATAACAAGTGCCACTTCAATCTAAATTCAAATGAAATCTTTAAAAAGAGAATAATATGTACAAAATTAAAATTTGTATCTAATTCTAAAAACTATTAAAAGTGTTATTTAGCCCCTATTTACACTATACTCTCATGAGACAATTAAAACTAAAATAGAAATCCTGAAAATGAAAAAAAAATGCTATATGTAGGTTAAAATTTATGATACTGGATTGTTAATATATCATGGCTTTTATTGTCCAGAAAATTAATCCTGACTTGAAGTAAATTGATTTCAATAGCATCACAGAATTTTACACTTCCAAAATATAACAAAGTCACCAAAAATAGCTTACAAAACAACAACAACCCACATACCTAAAGACACTAGCAAAGAAAGTGACAACATGAAGCAAGGAATATAATCCAATTGTAATAAACTACAAAAATTATTGATCTAGACTAAAAGCAAATATAAAGAAACATCTGAAACGGAGAGGAAGTTGCTGCATAGATTAATTCTTGTCCTTCCTTTCCCCCGGTAGCTATAATAAAATGTTGGCAAAACTCTGCATGTAGTCAGTAGGAAAGAAAATCGAGTTGATATCCTTTACATTACAGTTTTCTTTCCCAAAAGAGGAGTACAGAAAGTGACTACTGAAGAGAAAAGAGTAAAGGGAGATAAGAAACAATGGAGCTGAGGTTTCTTTATTGAAATGATGCCTCCAACGCCAAACACTAAATTAGGCTCTCGTTCCAGAGCCAGGAGAGTATCACCCTCTGAGAAAGTGACTCCTCCTGTTAATGTAAAGAATGGTGGTGAGGCCATTTAGCAAGACTGTAGGAGCCCAGATTTTCAAACTGCAACCTCAATTTAGTGTGTTTTCTTCCCCGACAATTCCCTTAAATTATAAAACAGTGGATGGATCAGAAAACATCCAGGTCCTTTAAACTAGGTCTTTGAAGAAAAAAATAAAATTATCTCAGATAAGAACAAAATGAACAAAATGATTGGTAATAGCCAAATATGCATTATAAAAATTAAGAGACAACCCAAGTCAAAGGGAAGAAAAACATAAACTATGCAATGACAATTATTTTCATACAGAGGAAAACGACTCACTCTAGAGAAGAAACCTCCCACAATGACTTAATCATACAATGCAACTAAATAAAACATAAAATCCATAAAATAAGAGCTCCAAAACAAGACAAGGTGATAAAACAGTTGTATGAGGTGGTAGACAGAATAACAGCCCCTGAATGATGTCCAAGATCTGATCCCTGAAAATTGTGAATACGTAACCTTGTATGCCAAGAGATTTTGCAGATGTGATTAAAGTTTAGAAATTCCAGAAGGGGAAATTATCTTGGAATGTATGTATTTATTTTATGGGTCCAGTGTACTCACAAAGGTCCTTATGAGGGAATGATAAAGGAAGGAGTCAAAGACAGAGAAGGAGGGAGATCTGAAGATGCTGTGCTGCTGTTTTTGAAGATGCAGGAGGAGAAGACAAGAATTGCAGGAGGCCTCTGGAAGTGGGAAAATACAAGGAACATCCTCTGCTATTAGCTCCAGAGGCAATGCAGCACTGCTGATTCATTTCAAACTTCTGACTTACAGAACTGTAAGAAAATCAATTTGTGTTGTTTTAAGCCATTAAATTCGTGGCAATTTGTTATAGCAGAAAAAGGAGGCAAATGTAAGTGACATAAGAGCAGAAATTGCAGATCTAGTAAACAAATCGAGAACCATGTAAACAAATTTGTCAAAATCAAATGAATGAATAGATTCACTGAAAGTTGCATTACTTACAAGTAGGAGAAGTATGAAAGAATTCCAATGCATAGACGTGAAAAAAGAACAAAAGCTTAAACATTAAGAAATAAAGAAGGCAAGGAAAAGCCAAAATAGGTTTTACTTGGTTTACATGAAGAAAATACTCAAGTGATATATACAAACTTTTGAAAGAAAGACATTTTCATTCAATGACCAAAGGCATGTAACTGAGCAGTCTTGGCTGCTCACTACTTGCAAAGCCAATAACAAGGACGGAGTGGAGTGGAAGGAATATGACTTTATTTCCAAAGCTGTGGGGAAGCAACCAGGCTCATGCTTCAAGAAACCTGTTCAAAAGTTTGGGTTGAGGGCAGGGGTTTAAAAAAGGGAAGCTGGATACGGGAGGCATGTGCAGGGTGCAGGAGCTGTGTGTCTGCCTGTGATACCTGTCTTGTGTTGTGACTCATCTGAAGCGTGGGCTGGCACCAACTCGACAGTGGCCAGGTTGTGAATCATCCATCGTGAGGCCTCTTTAAGTCGGGGAGAATTCTGCAGCTGGGCCTTCATGCCTACTTCATTTTAAATTAGCCCCTGGAATTTCTTAACAGGCATACAGTTAGATAAATGCGCATGGGGTAAGGAGGTATACAGCGGGAAAAGGAAGCGATTGGATTTTCAAAGTACATTTTAAGGCTGTATTTTAAGACAATGGAAAAAAAGGGGGAAATATGTTTCTGCAATTTGTCTCAAGGTTACAGATTGAGACTTGGAAGAAAATAGGAAAGGAAAAATTTTTTAAATGCATTTTAAAGCTAAACTACTTATAACAAGTATAGATAGAAATTCTCAAACATGGAACGTAAGTTATTTTTAAAAATAATTAAGTGAAAATGAAGTTTATGGTTTAACTTCTAGGATAATGGAGAACTTCTCTTTCCTATTCCTCCTTTTAAGTACAACTAAAACCACTGGATATTATCTAAAACAAACACAAGAAGACTTTGGAAGATGGAGAGAAGGCAGACTGGCTGGGGACTCAGGATCCAAAAAATGACGTAGTAAGGTGTTCCCAGGATTTTTTGTTTTGCCTCATATATTCCAGACTTAGAGCTAAAGGAGCCAGCAACCCAGAAATGCCAGCAGATGAAAAGAAAAAAAAAAAAAAAAAGCCCCAACAAATGTTTGCTCTCCTTAGCTAAAGGACTAGGAATAGGGCAGTCTAGAAAGAAACAAAATTCCAGCCAAGCATCATAGAAAAATATGTGGCCCCACATCCACATGTCACTTATGAGCCAAGAAGCCACCCTATTCATTTTAGAGCTAGGTACCCTAAGACCCCAGACCTTACCAGTAGGTGTCAAAGATGACCAAGTAGAGAAGTAGAGAGCCAGGATCTCATCTCCATCCACAGTTAGGAGCACCATCACCACCAGAACAACGACAGTAGAAACCATGCAGGGAGACTGTGACTCCAGAAAACACACACACACACACACACACACACACACACACACACACACACGAATCTTACTTAAGATATTAATTAATTTAAAAACAGAAGAAAAAGAAAAATAAGTGAAGATCTTTCAGTGTCTGAGCAAGAATGAGACATTTTTGTGAAGAGTTCAAAATGAGACATGAAGAAAGAATCTTTGTGACGGATATGGGATGAAACACGAGTGAAGTGCAAGAAGAACGGAGGTGGAAGAGAGAATTTTAAGAAGATGTGGGCTACAATTCATGTTCGTTGAAGAACACAAATAATGGCATTAATAAATATTTAATTACTTTGAAAAAATGTTTAAAGAAATAAAATATCATCCAAGGAACTATTCACCAGAAAATCTGATTTTAAAAATATAAAGGTCACAGACAACGTATCAATAACACTCAAGAACTCAAGGTGCATTTTTCATTAGCATTTTCTGATTACATCGGTAGAGAATGCACTTCAGACAACGAAAATGACTAAAAAAAAATAACGTAAGGACCAGAAGTGGGCACTAACTATATATTTTCCACACAATGAAAACTGAAAACTTGATGGTGATAAGACCATCCTGGCTAACACGGTGAAACCCCGTCTCTACTAAAAATACAGCAAATCATCTGGGCGTGGTGGTGGGTGCCTGTAGTCCCAGCTACTCGGGAGGCTGAGGCAGGAGAATGGCATGAATCCGGGAGGTGGAGCTTGCAGTGTGAACTGAGATGGCCCCACTACACTCCAGCCTGGGCAACAGAGCAAGACTCCATCTCAAAAATAAAATAAAGGAAAATAAAATAAAATAAGATAAAATAAAAAGAGAGACTGTAAGTATATTATGTGATGTCTCTATTGCACTGATAAGTATTTAATAACTGATTGTCTGGTAAAAAGGAGGCCCTAATTTGTGTTTGCTGATTTCTGTGGTGTAAATACTGTCAGCACAAGCAATTTCAAGCTACCAATTTAAAGAAGCTCCTACTGGTAAAAGATGGGACAATTTGAGCATCTGTAAAAATAATAACTGTAATAAACCAAAGCATGTCAAATGTGTTTAACTCCACAAACTCATTATGATTCTAAAAAAAGAGAAGCTTTCTCACCACACACACACTTCATTGAATACCATTAGTGCAAGTAATAAGGAATTAACCCATTTTGAAAACTCTATTTAAAAAAAAGAAACAAGCATTTATTCTGCCTTTTCTATAAATAGTACCTTAGAGAAACAAAAAGAGAGATAAGGAGTAGACTTTTATAAAAATATCCCAGTTTATACATGAAACAAAAATAATTTAATTAAAATGCAAACATTTTGCAGCTTTAGTGAAATCTGGATCCAAACACTAAACATTCATGGCTGCTGACATCACAAAACCTAACTTGATCTTAAGTTTCTTATAAAGGAAGTACAAAGTGCCTATCAAACAGCCCTGCAAAGGCTCAATCTAATCAACAGTCTTCAAGAAATATAAGAGAAAGACGAACACATTAAATGATGTCACTGGGATGCAAGCTGTACATTCAGATTACTGGAAAATCATAAGACAAAAAATACTCTGATTTCTTTTTTTTTTGGTTATTATTATTTGATTGTCTTAAGTTTCAGGGTACATGTGTAGGACATGCAGGTTTGTTACATAGGTAAAAGTGTGCCATGGTGGTTTGCTGCACCTATCAACCCATCACCTAGGTATTAAGCCCAAATAATTTCTTAAAAATAGATTGTAAGAAGAAAGAAACAGAGTGATGATTAATATTCAAATAGTCTGAAATGACTATTTGAAATTAACTAATCAAATTAATCAAAATGTATGATACTTGTTTGGACCCCAATTTGACCAAATATTCTAGAAAAATAAAAAGAACAATTGTAGGACAATCAGTAAGATGTGTCTACTGCCTACATGTTTGGTGATATTAGAAATTATTTTGGGGGAGTGTGATAAAGATATTTTGGTTATGTTTTCAAAGGTAGCTATTGTGTTTTAGACATATATACTAATATGTTTATAGATGAAATAATGTGCTCTGGGATTTGTTTCAGAACAATGAAATGGAGGGTGAATATGTGAGGTTATGGAGAAGGAAAGAATTGACTATACTTTGTTAATTGTCAAAGCTAGGTGATGGGAATGTAAGAGTTAAAAAATACCCCTAAGTCTGAATTTCCCTGTAATAGAATATGTCAAAATATGACCTTGTGGCTATAAAGTATAAAATTCTAGGACATCACAATAGATAAACTATTGTTTGTATCTAATAATTCTGAAGAAAATTGAAAACAAGTGTTTCAGCAATTAGACCATGTGCTTGTGTGACCTCTCAAGGTTTTCTCTTGTCTTGGCTATACTTCATTTCTTTAGAAAGCAACATGTTTTTCAACAGTTCTACAGTGCTTTTAAAGATTTTACTACCAAGGAACTTTTTGTTATGGTGACTTTGTTTTAAATGTCTCTCTATTTTCAATATATCACTGCACTAGAGATAACTACACTTAAGACAACCCACTGTAGATCACTGAATGTACTACTTTGTCTCAACTAATGGGAGATCAATATTATGGCACTAGACAATAATCATAGATGATTCTAGCTTCCAGATATTAATACAGAGAGCTACGGAACTCATAAGACTATTATTGGATAGTCACTTCTCGTTTTTTATGCAGAAAGGCAAACTTGCCATAAGATAGTAAAGAATGAACATTTGTCCTCAAGGCTGTGTGTTGCCATATTATTGATTTTTACAGAACTTGAGGCTGTCCCAAAATGTCTGTTTCTTAAATGTGAAAAAAAGTATTCTTTATATATTTATTTAGGAAGAAATATTATAATTACTTTGGCTTCATATTTGAATAGCTTTATTAAGTATGGAAACAAAAAGTGACATTTAAACAAAAGTGAAATGTTAAAAAAATTTAAAATAACAGCTATGTACCAACTTAACAATAGAATGTTAGCAGTTTCTTTCAAAATCCTTGTGTAATCTTTCCATAAACCCATCACTCTGCCCACCCTCACAGAGGTAACCACTGTGCTGAAATTTGCATTTATTCATTTTCTTTATTTTTTTATCCAGTATGTTCTCATAATATGCTGTCTAGTTTTTCAATCATTGAAACATATATTAATGGAACCACACTGTGTATATTCTTCTAAGACTTTCTCTTTTTAAAAGATTATGTTTTTGAGATTTACCTACATTAATGAGTTTTGCTGAAGTTGATTCATTTCCATGTCATAAAATATGTGAACTTAAAATATACTCCATTTTACTTATCCTCTATTTTGTTGATAGAATTTTTTTTAGTTTTTCCTTTTATAAGCATTTCTATGAGCATTCTTGGTGACATATTTATACATAGATATGTGACATATTTATACATAGAATGTGACAATTTATACATAGATATGTCTGATATACATATATAATAATTTCTCTAGAATATATAACCAAGTGTGGAATGATTGCATCAGAGAGCAAGTAGCCTTTCAGTTTTACTAGAGAATGCAAAACTCTACCCAAGTACTGTAACAAATTTATGATACTATCAGTAATAAGAATTCTAATTCATGGACATCTACATTAGCAGTTGATATCTCAAAATCTATGCTAATTTGGGTGTAAGATAGTATGCCACTGTGGCTTTAGTTTACATTTGCCCAATTACTAATATCATTGAGCATCCTTTAATGATATTTGAGTAGTTGTGTTCATCTTCTTATCTACGTTTTTTTATACCAGGTTTCTACTTTGTCATTTAACTTTTAATTTTTTTTTTTTTAAGTTTTACTTTAAGTTCTGGGATACATGTGCAGAATGTGCAGGTTTGTGATATAGGTATACATGTGCCATGGTGATTTGGTATGCCTATCAACCCGTCATCTAGGTTTTAAGCCCCACATGCATTAGTATTTGTCCTAATGCTTTCCCTCCCCTTGCCCCCGACCCCCGATAAGCCCCAGTGTGTGATGTTCCCCTCCATGTGTCCACGTGTTCTCATTGTTCAACTCCCACGTATGAGTGAGAAAATGGAGTATTTGCTTTTCCATTCCTGCATTAGTCGGCTGAGAATGATGGCTTCCACCTTCATCCATGTAACTGCAAAGGACATTAACTCATTCATTTTTATGGCTGCATAGTATTCCATGGTGTATATGTACCACATTTTCTTTATCCAGTCTATCATTGATGGACATTTGGGTTGTTTCCAAGTCTTTGCTATTGTGAACAGTGCTGCAATAAAAAACATGTGCATGTGTCTTTACAGTAGAATCAATTATATTCCTTTGGGTATACACCCAGTGATGGGATTGCAGGGTCAAATGGTATTTCTGGTTCTAGATCTTTGGGAAATTGCCACACTATCTTCCATAATCGTTGAACTAATTTATACTCCCACCAACGTGTAAAAGTGTTCCTATTTCTCCACATCCTCTCCAGCATCTGTTGTTTTCTGACTTTTTAATGATTGCCATTCTAACTGGCATGAGATATTATCTCATTGTGGTTCTTATTTGCATTTCTCTAATGACCAATGATGATAAGCTTTTTTTCATATGTTTGTTGGCCACATAAATATCTTCTTTTGAGACTTGTCTATTCATATCCTTTGCCCACTTTTTGATGAGGTTGTTTTTTTCTTGTAAATTTGTTTAAGTTCCTTGCAAATTCTGAATATTAGACCTTTGTCAGATGGGTAGCTTGCACAAATTTTTTCCCATTCTGTAGGTTGCCTGTCCTCTCTGATGACAGTTTCTTTTGCTGTGCAGAAGCTCTTTAGTTTGACTAGATCCCATTTGTCAATTTTGTCTTTTGTTGCAATTGCTTTTGATGTTTTAATCATGAAGTCTTTTCCCATGCCTATGTCCTGAATGGTATTACCTAGGTTTTCTTCTGGGGTTTTTATGGTTTTGGGTTTTACATTTTTAATCTTTAATCCATCTTGAGTTAATTTTTGTAAAAGGTGTAAGGAAGGGGTCCAGTTTATGAGTTTCTGGTTTTTACATATGGCTAGTCAATTTTCCCAGGACCATTTATTAAACAGGGAATCGTTTCCCCATGGCTTGTTTTTGTCAGGTTTATAGAAGATCAGATGGTTGTAGATGTGTGGTGTTATTTCTGAGGTCTCTGTTCTGTTCAACTGGTCTATGTATCTGTGTTGGTAACAGTACCATGCTGTTTTGGTTACTGTAGCCTTGTAGTATAGTTTGAAGTCAGGTAGTGTGATGCTTCCAGCTTTGTTCTTTTTGCTTAGGATTGTCTTGACTATATGGGCTCTTTTTGGTTCCACATGAAATTTAAAGTAGGTTTTTGTTTGTTTGTTTGTTTGTTTTCTAATTCTGCAAAGAAAGTCACTGGTAGCTTGATGGGAATAGCACTAAAACTATAAATTACTTTGGGCAGTATGACCATTTTCACGATATTGATTCTTCCTATCCATGGGCATGGAATGTTTTTCCATTTGTTTGTGTCCTCTCTTATTTCCTTGAGCAGTGGTTTATAGTTCTCCTTGTAGAGGTCCTTCGTGTCCCTTTAAGTCGTATTCCTAGATATTTTATTCTCTTTGTAGCAGTTGTGAATGGGAGTTCACTCATAATTTGGCCCTCTACTTGTCTATTGTTGGTGTATAGGAATGCTTGTGAGTGTTGCACATTGACTTTATATCCTGAGACTGCTAAAGTTGCTTATCAGCTTAAGCAGTTTTGGGGCTGAGATGATGGGGTTTTCTAAATGTACAATCATGTCATCTGCAAACACAGACAATTTGACTTCCTCTCTCCTTATTTGAATATGCTTTATTTCTTTTTTCTTGCCTGATTGCCCTGGCCAGAACCTCCAATATGATGTTGACTAAGAGTGGTGAGAGGGTATCCTTGTTTTGTACTGGTTTTCAAAGGGAAATGCTTCTGGCTTTTGCCCATTCAGTATGATATTGGCTATGGGTTTGTCATAAATAGCTCTTATTATCTTGAGATATGTGCCATTAATACCTAGTTTACTGAGAGTTTTTAGCATGAAGTGATGTTGAATGTTATCAAAGGCCTTTTTTGCATCTATTGAGATAGTCATGTGGGTTTTGTCATTGGTTCTGTTTATGTGATGGATTACATTTATTGATTTGTGTATGTTGAACCAGCCTTGCAGCCCAGGGATGAAGCCGACTTGATCGTGGTGGATAAGCTTTTTGATGTGCTGCTGGATTCTGTTTGCCAGTATTTTTTTGAGGATTTTTGCATTGATATTCATCAGGGATAATGGCCTGAAATTTTCTTTTTTGTTGTGTCTCTGCCACATTTTGGTATCGGGATGATGCTGGCCTCATAAAATGAGTTATGGAGGAGTCCCTCTTTTTCTATTGTTTGGAATAGTTTCAGAAGGAATGGTAGCAGATCGTCCTGGTACCACTGGTAGCATTCAGCTGTGAATCTGCCTGGTCCTGGGCTTTTTTTTTTTTTTTTCTTTTTGTTTTTTTTTTGGTTGGTAGGCTACTAATTACTGCCTCAATTTCAAAACTTGTTATTGGTCTATTCAGGGACTGGACTTCATTGGACTTCTTCCTGGTTTAGTCTTGGGAGGGTGTATGTGTCCAGGAATTTATCTATCTAGATTTATCTAGATTTTCTAGTCTATTTGCTTAGAGGTGTTTATGGTATTCTCTGACGGTAGGTTGTATTTCTGCGGGATCAGTGGTGATATCCCCTTTATCATTTTTTATTGTGCCTATTTCATTCTTTTCTGTTTCTTCTTTATTAGTCTAGCTTGTTGTCCACCTATTTTGTTAGTCTTTTCAAAATGCAGCTCCTTGATTCATTAATTTTCTGAAGGGTTTTTGTGTCTCTATCTCCTTCAGTTCTGCTCTGATCTTAATTATTTCTTGTGTTCCACTAGCTTTTGAATTTGTTTGCTCTTGCTTCTGTAGTTCTTTTAACTGTGATGTCAGGGTGTTGATTTTAGATCTTTCCAGCTTTCTATTATGGGCATTTAGTGCTATAAATTTCCCTCTTAACACTGCTTTAGCTGTGTCCCGGAGATTCTGGTACACTGTCTCTTTCTTCTCATGGGTTTCAAAGAACCTCTTTATTTCTGCCTTAATTTTGTTATTTACCCAGTAGTCATTCAGGAGCAGGTTGTTCAGTTTTCACGTAGTTGTGCAGTTTTGGGTGAGTTTCTTAGTCCTGAGTTCTAATTTGATTGCTCTGTGGTCAAAGAGGCTGCTTGTTATGATTTCCATCCTTTTGCATTTGCTGAGGAGTGTTTTACTTCCAATTATGTGGTTAATTTTAGAATATGTGCTATGTGGCTCTGAGAAGAATGTATATTCTGTTGATTTGGGGTGGAGAATTCTGCAGATGTCTATTAGATCCGCTTGGTCCAGAGCTGAGTTCAAGTCTTGAATATCCTTGTTAATTTTCTGTCTTGTTAATCTGTCTAATGTTGAGAGTGGGGTGTAAAAGTCTCCCACTATTATTGTGTGGGAGTCTAAGTCTCTTTGTAGGTCAGAAGTATACATTCTCCCTGGGATAGAATACCTGGAGGAAGGGGCAGCTATGGGCGCAACTTCAGCGGATTTAATCCTTCCTGGCTGCCAGCTCTTGAGAGAGCAGCTGATTCTGAAAAGAGGGATTCTCCCAGCACAGTGCACAGCTCTGCTAAGGGACAGACTGCCTCCTCAAGTGGGTCCCTGACCCCTATGTCTCCTGACTGGGAGAGACCTCCCAATACGGCTCGACAGACACCTCATACAGGAGAATTCTGGCTGGCATCAGGCTGGTGCCCCTCTGGGGCAAAACTTCCAGAGGAAGGAGCAGGCAGCAATCTTTGCTCTTCTGCAGCCTCCACTGGTGATACCCAGGCAAATAGGGTCTGGAGTGGACCTCCAGCAAACTGCAGTAGATCTGAAGAAGAGGGGCCTGACTGTTAGAAGAAAAACATCAACATAAAGGACCCCCACATAAATACCCCATTGAAAGGTCATCAGCCTCAAAGATCAAAGATAGATAAATCCACAAAGATGAGGAAAAACCATCACAAAAATGCTGAAAATTCCAAAAACCAGAATGCCTCTTCTCCTCCAAATGATTGCAACTCCTCTCCAGCAAGGGCACAAAACTGGGTGGAGAATGAGATTGATGAATTTACAGAAGTAGGCTTCAGAAGGTGGGTAATACAAGTTCCTCTGAGCTAAAGGAGCATGTTCTAACCCAATGCAAGGAAGCTAAGAATCTTGATAAAAGGTTACAGGCACTGCTAACTAGAATAACCAGCATGAGAACTTGGCGAAGCATACACAAATATCAATAGCCGAATCAATCAAGCAGAAGAAAGGTTATCAGAGATTGAAGGTCAACTTACTGAAATAAGGCATGAAGACAAGATTAGAGAAAAAAGAATGAAAAGGAATGAACAAAGCCTCCAAGAAATATGGGACTATGTGAAAAGACCAAACCTACGATTGATGGGTGTACCTGAAAGTGACAGAGAGAATGGAACCAAGTTGGAAAACACACTTCAGGATATTATTCAAGAGAACTTCCCCAACCTAGCAAGACAGGCCAACATTCAAATTCAGGAGATACAGAGAACACCACAAAGATACTCCTCAAGAAGAACAACCCCAAGACATATAATCATCAGATTCTCCAAGGTTGAAATGAAGGAAAAAATATTAAGGGCAGCTAGAGAGAAAGATCAGGTTGCCTACAAAGGGAAGCCCATCAGACCAGCAGCAGATCTCTCTGCAGAAACCCTACAAGCCAGGAGAGAGTGGGGGCCAATATTCAACACTCTTAAAGAAGAGAATTTTCAACCCAGAATTTCATATCTAACCAAACTAGGCTTCATAAGTGAAAGAGAAATAAAATCCTTTACAGACAGGAAATGCTGAAGGATTCTGTCACCACCAGGCCTGCCCTGCAAGAGCTCCTAAAGGAAGCACTAAATATGGAAAGAAAAAATCCGTACCAGTCACTACAAAAACACACCAAAATATAAAGACATTGACACTATGAAGAAACTGCATCAACAAATGTGCAAGATATCAGCTAGCATCATGATGACAGGATCAAATTCACACATAACAATATTAACCTTAAGTGTAAATGGGCTAAATGTCCCATTTAACTTTTTACTTTTATTTTTTTCAGTCTTTGTATGACCTGGGTAGTATTTCATTATCAGTTCATGAGTTATAAATACCTTATCTCAGCTTGAGGCTTACGCTTTCAATTTATTTGTAACATCTTTCTACAAAGAGGATTTCTTAATTTTAAGTGGTTTATTTTATCAGTCTTTTCCTTTTATATTGTGTACTTTTTGTGTTAGATTAAAATCCTTTCTTAACTCAAAGTTGTACAGTTATTCTATACTGCCTTCTAAAAGTTTTAAAATATTGCTTATCATATTTTTGTCTTTAAATATTCTGGAGATTGATTTTGCTTAAGATGTCAAATTTCCATACTTAGTTTATTGTTTTGGTTGTTTATCTTCACCATACTTATTAATGTGTCTTAGTGTCTTAATTACCATATGTTAAAAATAAAATGTTTTCCCTTATAGGACAGTGCTCCAATTTGTTCTTATTCTTCAGGAGTGTTCTGGAACTTCTTGGCTCTTACTAGTTTAAAAAAAAAAAAAACCCAAAGAAATATAACACAAATCTAACTATGATGACATTTTGATCAGAATTCTATTGCCTTTATGGAACAATGTGAAGAGAATTGGTATCTAAACTAAGTGATGTTAACATGTCCATGGACATGGTGTATTTTCCACTTATTTAAGTGTTTTAAAATGTCTTCAACGGTTTTTGTTTTTCACAAATTTCATGCATTTCTGTAGTTATATTTATTCCTAGGTGCTTACATTTGCTTACATTTTTGTTTATAATTATAGATGGTTTACTTTATTTATTTATTTATTTTTGACATGAAGCCTTGCTCTTTCACCCAGGCTGGAGTGCAGTGGTACAATCTTGGCTCACTGCAACCCCTGCCTCCCAGATTCAAGCAATTCTCCTTCCTCAGCCTCCTGAGCAGCTGGGATTACAGGCACACGCCAATGTACCTGGCCAGTTTACATTATTTTAATCACCTGTTCTACATATTCATTGTTGATGTATGGTAATACAATTAATTTAAAAATTTGGAACAAAACTTGAATTGTGTTATGAATTATAGTAATTATGCATAGATTTTTCGATTATCTATGGTGTTACTTTTCTCCCACATGCTGATTTTATTCTGTTTCTATTCCTTATACCTTTCATTTTCTTTTCTTATCTCTCTTTCCTCATTAAGACTTTCATCATGCTGTTTAAGAATAGCAGTAAGAGTAACTGTCTTTGTCCTAGTACTCTTCTTAGAGTATACTTTAACTTATTGCTGTTAAGTATAATAATTGTCATAGGTTTTTCATCAATTCCCTCCTTTAAATTAAAGTATTCCCTTCTGTTGCTCGTTTGCTAATAATAAGGCCTAAATGCTATAATTTTATACCATGTTTTTCTGGCATCTATTGAGATGAGTTTATGATACATTTTTATTGCCAATATCTTGTTTAGACTTTTTAAATCTGCGATAATAAATGTGTATTTGATATATATATTAAACTATTTGTTTCTTATAGTTCTCCATCTGCTTCTGTTTTTAAGATTGGAAAGGCAGTATCACAAATCATGCTGAGCAGTTTCTCCTTTCCTATTTTGTGGACAATTTTGTATAAACCTGAATTTACCTAATCTTTAAATGTTATTTAGAACACACAGATAAAACTATTTGATTTTAGCATTTTGTTTATACAAATATTTTAATTACTTGTCAATTATTTTAGTGGTTAAAAAATATTTAGCGTACCTATTACTGATTAAAATATTATATATCAGTTTTAAATGTGAGCAGGGGGCAGAGACAATATCTGACTCATATATAAAGTACTAATGTTTTTAATTTTTTCTTTTTGCTTGGTAATGAAGCTACTACATTTCATAGTCTTTCACATTTAACTTGATAATGAAATGCTCTAATCATAACGTGTGTGTTTTCAAATATATTTCTTTTTTGCTGTCTCATGAGACATTATGTAATCAAATTCATACTTGATTATATGAAACACTTCATAGTAGAATAAAATTAATAATAAAAATATGCTTTTTATAAAACTGTGTAAAATCAGTGAGCAGGAAATTCATTTTGTTGAAGGTGAAACTGAAGTGTGTAATACAAAGCAACATAATATTTAAGATGAAGATTACAGACGTTAGTATATGTAACTTTGAGTGGAAAATCTACAAGTTGAAGTAACTGAAGGGAAAAGTCTTTGCTCAAGTAACATCTGCAGCATGGTAACCAGAAAGTTATGGCACACTAGAACAGATATCACTCGTGTCTTTTCTGTGTCAGAGTACAGAACCTTGACTTCCAACTTCTAGCACCTGTATTTTTTTTTTCCTATAGGTGTTCCTATAATCCATTGGAGGCTTTGCAGCCCATTTGACAAACTAGCAGTGTCTGGAGACTAACGTTTTCTTTCCTTCCTGAGGTCTTCAGCTAATGGTAGTTTGTGTATAAATGCACCAGCTCCTTCTCCTCTCTGATGGGGTATCTCTGAGATAAAACTTTGTACAGTGGCCCCAACAACTCTCTAGTGGAATTAAGCTATGTTTCTGTAAGTGATAACTTCATTGATGGACCTTTTTTATTGTCTGTCTTCCACTTCCCATCTCATTTGTTTACTCTCCTACCTGTGTTTTCTAAAATCATCTTTCAAATAAAACAATTAAACTTGAATGCTTTTTTTTGCTGGATCAGTTTATTGGGAAACACACAAAGGCAGGAATTATCCTAGGACAGGGAAACTCAGAATGGATTTCTGTAATTGAATAGCTTGCTGACAAAATGGCAATGTGAATTCCACTGTTGGTGGTAAGTGGGGCGATGATAATCTCTAGCATGTTTTTGCATCACAATTACATAGACTACTCTTTCTGAGAAACAGAGCCTTACTATTGTTTTGTGCTCAATTTTATCTTGACATCTACTGGGTCAAGTCCGCCTTACACCTGTGTTTCTTAAGGAGCTAGCACACCTTCATACATTTACCATCACTTCAAAAATGTCAAAGGCATATCTTTTTTTACCGCCCATCTTATATACAATGGTACCATTCTGATGGGTCATTTCAGCCTCCATGTGTCATTACCTGCTTCTGCATATTCTCATATGGAGCTCACTTACAACTAAGAACTTCTTATCTTAGTGAATATTCTTCTAACTCATTGGACACTATCATCTCTAAATAAGTTTTACAGACCCTCTCATTATTACTAACCTTTTGTCCTTTTGAAAGTTTTATTTTCTTTCAAATTTATGCTCCTTTATTTTATAGTTTCTTATAATAACTTAAAATAATCTATCAGGGGTTATCAGCAGTAATGCCAAGAAATATTAAGAATAATGAGTTTTGCTCTTTCTGACTGAAGTATAAATAAGTTTTACGTAGTGAAATTACAGATGTTTATCCACTTAAAATAATATTTAATATTATTTTATTATTAGGTAAATCCTCATATCCCTTGCTTCACTCTTATCTCCATGAAATTGATGGGATTAATCTTACCTGTTTTATGTTTTTGTTTTAAAATTCATCTTTCTTGGATTAACAGCCATTTAATTCTAAGTTGTTATGAGGATGTTTCAGTTTCTTAGTGACTTTCAGAACAGTGAAGACTGATAAGGAAATTAAATAAATAATTTCTTCTTTCTTTTATTTATTTGCATATTTATTTATTCGTGCTATTTAATAAGTACTCATCCAAACCCTGATGATGTAGGTTTGGATAATTTCTCTACTGTTGATATTCCCACAGTCTAAATGGCAGGGGTCAATTTGTAAACAAATACTTAGAATATAGCATGTTAGATACTAAGGGAGAAAACTACTACATTGCTTATTGTGAGACATTGCCCCCATTAGAAGCTCTCTATCAATTCCAGAGATTAAAAATGGGCTATATTAGTAACTTATTGTCTGTGATACTGCTTCTTCTCACCCTTCAGGGTTTCTGAATGTTTCATTCATTGCATTTCTCTTTGCTTCTACAACAATTTCTTTTCCTGGCATAACCACATGCTAATAAGCACAGGTTTGCACACAAAACTGGAGAAGAAAGAGGCATTGTTTTCTGAAGGTATATTTAATGTCATGTCTCGTGAAATTGTTTCTACAGCATATCTCTCTTCTTTTCCCTCCTTTGTGGTCATTCTTGTTCATTCACCCTGCTTCTGCACCCTGGCTTATTACTTATACATACTGAGTATAGAAGTCTAGTGGTAATGGTATTAGTTTTAGAGTACTGACAACTATTTGCTAGTATCATAACCTTCAGTAAATTACCTATTCATACTGAGCATCTCTTTATTCATGTGTAAAATGAGCTAATGCCTATTATTCAGCACTGATATTAAATTAAGCAACTATGTAGAGATTAGTATCTTGGACACAGTAGACACTGTGAGTTATCATGTTATTCTTTCTCTACTACTTAATAGACCTACCAAAACAACTTTAAAATGTATATTGAGTGCATACATTGGCTTATATCTAAGTTGGATTACTTTAGGAATAATAATAATAGTAGTAATATAATAAAAATAAAACTGACTAGGGGAATATCAGAAAGCTTTTCAACACATGAGAAAATTAAAACAACTGAAACACACAGTAACAATAAACAACGGATTTCATAAATTTGCAATGCATGTGTTTCTCCTTCCTTCTGGAAAGGGTAAGCATATGCCATAGATTTTAGCATCATTGTGGATTAGTGATATGCTAGACAACTATTATTAAATTAGGCCTTAATCTTACCTTATTATACAAGTTAAATTTGCTGTTGAGTACAAGAACATACAGCAGAATCTCCGGGGAAATGTAAACAGACAGCAGCATAACCATTTGTCTTTGGGAAAATACAGGGATGATTCAAAAAAAGCTCACTAGAAGAAGGGAAGCTTGGGGAGTCATTTGAAGATGGAGATGCAGGCAACTCTTCAAAGAAATAGAGATAAATTACGCCATGTGAGAAAACATGGCCAGAAACAAAAAAACAAAAAAAAAAACTAAGAGGAAAAAAAATGAAGGAAGACAGAAGGAAGACATGAGAGAGAAGATACACTAAGGGAACAAATGGTGAATTGATTTTTCTGATTCTCTGCTCAGAGCTGATGAGTAAAATGAAGTTGCCTTGAATTTTTGAAACAACTTTTGTACACCCAAACTTCTAATCCATGTGGAGTTTTACTAAGTCAAAAAGAAGGTAAGTATGACATACTAGCATTTTATTTCTATAGAAGCTGTAGGAAAAAAATCAGTTGAAATTTGAGCAGATAAAGAATCTGAGACTCAATAATTTGACCAATATTTGTAATTTCCCTACCGTTTATCTTATTATTGTTATCATTTCAGGTGGTGGGGATGCAGCACTACTAAGAACTGATTCTTGTGTTCAAGCTCACCATCTTCTGAAGCAGACACTCAAGTAAACCCATTCACTAAAAATCACATTACATGTCCTATGTGGAAAATGAGAACAATGTGATATAGAAAAGAGGAGATGATTTGTTCCAATTTGAGCACTTCAGAAAGCTTTCCTGAGGATATAAAACATAAATTTGTTTTGATAGATTTTATGTAGTTAACCTACCATAAAATGTTGGTGAGAGTCTCTAGGCAGAGGAAACAATATGAGCGAAATTGCAAGGAAAGAACCAGCTTAGAAGTCTTCTCATCTCCAGAAAAATCACTGCCATGAAAAAATAGAGAAGTGATGTTGCCAGAAATTTTTGTTATTACTAGAGCCTGAATTGGGAGACAGGGGTAAATATTAGAATATAAAAAGCTTTTTATGCAGACATAAGGAGATTGGACAGGAAGGAGATTCTGTAGATCAATTGTCGAAAATAAAAATTCTACAGATACTGTCTTTCTCTTTTACATATTGAATCGATATTAAAAACTAGAGATTTCATTGAAAACACATATTTGGCTTCTCTTAACAAACCTTTCTGTCAGCATCAATTCCCTATTTTCTCATGGCACTAATTTCCTGGAGATGAGAAGACTTCTACTCGGGGTACATATTCTCTGCTGTGCCTTTGTGGCCAACCCTGACACAAAGTTTACATATGCACTTGCACCTGGCTAGCATTTGTTTTTATCTGGCCTGAGTAGGCCCTTGATCTTGCTAGCCCTACTCTTGCTATTGGTTTCTACATGAGAGGAAACTATTAACACATTTTAATCTGTGGCATGACATCTTCAACTTGGCGATGATAAAGACTAGAGTCTTAAGAAGGTCAGAAAGAGAGAAAGAGGCAGGAAGAAGACTTACAGGGTTGTAATCATCAATGTGAGGCCTAACTGCAACAGTTATCATATCAAGAAAGTTTCAGTCATTTGTTGAATGTGAGGAAAAGAGAGGAATCTGGGATGACCATCTGTTTTATGGATTGGGTTACTAGGTTGATGATGAGATCCATGACTAAGATAGGAAACGAGGAGAGAATTGAAGGAGAGAGGTAGATATGTTCAATTTTGGACAAGCTGAGATGAGTTTGAGGTCCCTGGGAATACTACAGGGGGCAGGTGAGGTGACCAGAAAGGTGAATATATTAGTCAGAAGCTAAATTAGAAGCTCATTGGAAAGGCAAATGCTGGGGGTATGGTTTGGAGAGTGATTATTTAGGTAGCATTTGAACCCAGGAAAACAAGTGATGTCTTGAAAGTAACAGCACAGAGAGGAAAAATCCTAAAAAATGAGAAATGAAAAACAGAAAGAGGAGAATGAGTCCATGAAAAAGTGAAAAACAGGGAGACAAAGGAGAATTCAAAAATGAGAAAAAGTATCCCTTACCATAGGAGTCTATTTGTTTACTGAGTTTAGCCAGCAGGGGTTTGGAGAGCAAGGGATAGATACCTTTAGTTTCAGAGAATCCAAGGGGGTAAGGAATTTTAGGCAGTGAGTGGTTAGCAGTGTCAAAGTCAATAGATTGACCCAATGAAACAAGAGCTGAATTGCATTCCTATAGAAATTATGGTGATCTTTGCTTGAGTGATTTCAGCGTGGTGGAGATAGAAGCAAGTATCAAGGTATCCAGAGTCAGTGAGATTAAACTACTTTTAAGAAGCTTGACCCAGAAGAAAAGGAAAGCAATAGTGTACTATCAAGAGTTGGATGCAAGACATAAGAGAGGAGTTTACAATGACGGAGGCTTGAGCACGCTCTTCATGTATCTCTGATGATACCTACAGAAATGTTTTGCAGGTATTTCAAAAGACGAAAACTAGAGTAGTTCTAAACATAGTCAGGGGCAAACCATTATCATTGTGGTTATTAATATTTGCAATTTTTTATTCAAGAAATTTTGTTTGGTAATTCAAACACCCTTTGACCACAATATTATTCTTTCAACATATCTTTAATGTCAGAGAAGTCCTTGTCTCTAAAGGCAATACGTTATGTTCTAAAGCAGTTTTGAAATTACCTCTTTTTCTTGTCATGTTAATTCAAAATCTACTTCTCACATTTCCACTTGCAATCCTAATTCTGCTCTTGGGAGCTACACAGGGTAAAACTATTCTATCTTTCATAAAAAAAATTCTTTAGATATTTCAAAAGTAAATTTCATGCCTCTTCTTTCGTTCAATTCTTTTTTCTAAAATACAGGGAAGTTTCTACACTTAGCTTTTATTTGAGATGTTTTCAGGCCCCTTACTAACTTTAACCCTGATTTCTTATTTCTCTTAATTCACTATAGCTTATCTATGTATTTAAATGATGTTTAATTGTACATACTACTCCAAATTTGTTTTGTATAGTAGAAAGTACAGTTGGTCTGCTATGTCTTACTTGTAGGGCAATTAAACTTTTATTTAGGCTCCAAAAATTAGCTATCTACTGTAAGCAACTATCTCACACCATGAACTCACTATGAGACTTGGAGACAAGAAAAGTTTTATATTATTCATGGTAAGTATTTATGCTTCCTTCTGAAACTATGTTACTTAGTTTTCAGCTTAAAAGTACTAAGGGTACATTTTGTTGGCTTCATATTAGCCTAGGAATTTAGTTTCTCACTGTCATATTAAATCTTGCTTTTGTCACTATATTATTAGTTCTCTATCTACTTTGTTGTCTACTGAAAATATAAATATCTTTTTATATTCTCATCTAATGCACATATTAAAAATATTAGGCAGGTGAAAATAAGGCCACACAGCTTTGTCGTGTTCCACTGGAGATTTATTCCAAGGTTGAAACCAATGTCTTATTTGACACTAAGTATGACTCCTAAGGCATTTGTGAATTCATGTAACAATGTTACCCAATTCACATTTTATTAACATTTCTTAACACATATGAACACTTTATTAAAGTGTCCAAGTGTTTTCTCAGGCTAATGAAAAGTTATCAAAAGAGGAAATTAGGATTGTATAGTACAACTCATTTGGGGTAAATCTTCAAGGGTTTCATCATTCTTTTCAAGTAATAGTAAATTGTATTTATATAGTGCTTGAACTTTTTAGGTGATTTGTAATGCAATTTTCCAGCCAGAGTGAAAGCATTGTACAAAGCTCACAGGCATTGGGATTAGCAAATGGATTTAAAAATCTGGCTGTGGTAGGCCAGTTGTGGTGGCTCACGCCTATAATCCCAGCACTTTGGAAGGACGAGGCGGGAGGATCACGAGGTCAGAAGATCAAGACCATCCTGGCTAACATGGTGAAACCCCATCTCTACCAAAAATACAAAATATTAGCTGGGCATGGTGGCGGGCACCTGTAGTCCCAGCTATCCGGGAGGCTGAGGCAAGAGAATGGCATGAACCTGGCAGGTGGAGCTTGCAGTGAGCCGAGATCACACCACTGCACTCTAGCCTGGGCGACAGAGCGAGACTCTGTCTCAAAAAAAAGAAAAAAAAAAAAAAGTCTGGCTGTGATATATATTAGCTCTGTGTCCAAGGTAAATATGCAATATGAAGAAGATAATAGATCTTTCACAAGGTTGTTACTAAGATTTAATGAAAATTTATCATTTTCATTAAAGCACTTCATCCAGGAGTTATTTATTCCGCAGTGTGTATATGATAAATGTTAAACTTCTACTTCCAATGCTGAAATACTTAGAGTAACTGTACTGTGTAGTCAGAAGGCAGAACTGATGTAGCACCCATCTTGAAGATTTTTTAAAATTATACTTTAAGTTCTGGGGTACATGTGCAGAATGTGCAGTTTTCTTACATAGGTACACACATGCCATGGTGGTTTGCTGCACCAATCAACACGTAACGTACAAGAGGCGTTTCTCCTAATGCTATCCCTCCCCTACCCCCAACCCCAATAGGCCCTGGTGTGCGATGTTTCCCTCCCTGTGTCCATGTGTTCTCATTGTTCAACTCCCACTTATGAGTGAGAACATGTGGTGTTTGGTTTTCTGTTCAGTTTGCTGAGAATGATGGTTTCCAGCTTCATCCATGTCCCTGCAAAGGACATGAACTCATCCCTTTTTATGGCTGCATAGTATTCCATGGTGTATATGTGCCACATTTTCTTTATCCAGTCTATCATTGATGGACATTTGGGTTGTTTCCAAGTCTTTGCTATTGTGAATAGTGCTGCAAAAAACATACATGTGCATGTGTCTTTATAGTAGAATGATTTATAATCCTTTGGGTATATACCCAGTAGTGGGATTGCTGAGTCAAATGGTATTTCTAGTTCTAGATCTTTGAGGATTTAATTGGTACAAATTGTTAATTTTTCATTATTGAGCGGGCTGCCAAAATCTGTAGCTCTGTTACTAGGGAGCATGAACTCAATTTTACATAAAATTTGAAAACACAAGACTTTGAATCTGAAAGTAGTATAGTAAGATATAAATAGAGTAAAATAATAACTCTGATAACCAGAGATCGTGATCTGGTTGGTATAAATGCTGGAACAGTTAGGAGACTCTGGAAATAAGAGAGATGTAGACATAGGATGGTCAGATAAACTTTCTATGCATTCCTGTCTATCCTGGGAATCTGTACATGAGAGAGCCAAGTGACGAGTAATATGAAAAGAGATTTGAGAATTGGCTGATCTTTGGAGGCACTCAGCAACTCACACACAGATTGCTAAGCACAGAGAGAGGTTTAAAGGTTTTTTGAGCATAAACTCTACAAGAGTTTTCATTCAAATTAAACAAGAACTAAAAGAATACAAAGCAGAAGCAGATTTGTACAGTACAAAGTTTCCATATTTAACTTACTAGTTTTGGGTCTCATAAAATGTGCTACTCTTAATGTAGGGTACATTTATTCATCCAACAATTATGTGCTATTAGGTGTTAGACACTGTACAACTTACTAGAAATGGAATGATAAATAATGTGAGGATTACAGAAACAATGATACGACTAAATCAGTTGTTTCAAACTTGTAACTGTTTCAAGTGAAGCAGGTCTCGCTCTTGGTTAGGTGAAGAGACAGTGTAAATGTAAGACAGCTTAAAGGTAAGAGTTGTCTTCCCTATAAAAAATAAGGTGATGGGGATGCAGGATGCCTTAAGGTGGTGAGACAGCTTAAAGGTGGTGAGACAGCATAAAGGTAAGGGATATCTTTCTATAAAGATGTACTATCACTCTGCTAGTTGGTGACTAAATCTGGTGATAAAAAATAGACCTTAAGCTTATACTAAATTTAACACTAAATTCCAAGTTATTCTAAAGTCAGTGCAGCTATTATAATAAGTAGAGGTATAGAGGTATCTACCAGAGTTGTTCTAACTTTTGTTGAATCTGCCATTAGAAAATTCATTCCAGGGGTTACTTCAAAGCACTGAGATATTGGGATGGATTTTTTTCTTTTTTCTTTTTTTTTTTTTGAGATGGAGTCTCGCTCTGTCACCCAGGCTAGAGTGCAGTGGCGTGATCTTGGCTCACTGCAAGCTCCACCTCGTGGGTTCACAACTTTCTCCTGTCTCAGCCTCCCGGGTAGCTGGGACTACAGGCACACGCCACCACACCTGGCTAATTTTTTGTATTTTTAGTAGAGACAGGGTTTCACCATGTTAGCCAGGATGGTCTCGATTTCCTGACCTTGTGATCCGTCTACCCTGGCCTCCCAAAGTGCTGGGATTACAAGTATTAGCCACCATGCCCGGCCCATTGGGATGGATTTTTAGCTTGAGAACTTGCTGAAAGGATAATACCAGAGGAGAATCCATTAGGAGTGGTGCTCATAACTCCTTCTGAGTTTCCTTCAGTCAACACATAAATAATTCATACCTTTCAGACTTGGCTTTTGAAGGCTAAGCTAAAAGGAATAGGCAGCAGTGAGACTGTATTTTCTATTGATAGTGATAACTTGCAATATCATTGTTTTTGTACAGTTTTTTCTTGACTTTAAACTCATATAGTCACTGGACTAGACATTTCCAAATGGATGCCTCATAGACATATCAAACAATATTTTCCATAAAAAAAAATCCCTTGATTTCCTTCCCCAAACTGATCCTCTTATTGGATTTCTCCACTTCAGTAATTGTTAAAATCACCTACCAAGAACTCAGGATGGAAACTTTAGTGTCTCCTTTTATTTTCCAAGTGAATCAATCTGCACGTCCTACTGTTTCTGCCCTCCATATATATCTCATGCCCATTCATTTTACTCTGTCCATTCTGTGACTATTTTAGTTCAAACTGCTTAAACTTACAGCTTATATCTTTCCTCCTAACCACTCTCACCTTCAAGTCTTAACCTCATTTAAACATTTTTTTAACCATAGAATCAGAGTAATATTTTTAGATTATTAATTGAACAATGATTTTCTCTTTAAAAAATTTTCAATATCTTCCCATTATATGTTGCCACCTACCATTGCAAATAAAAGTTTCTTACCATAGCCTATCAGATTATGCAATTTAAGCTCTGAACTCCTTTCAAATTTCTTTCATTATATTCCCTCTTCTGAGTATATTCTTAACACCTTGACCTTCTTTCACTTTCTCATATTTGACAAACATGTTCTCACCTCAATGCCATGGTTTGTGGTCTTGTTTCTGTCTGAAAAAGTTTAATCTATGGATCTCAGCTTAAAGTCTATTCAAAGAAGTCTCCCAAACCATCATAAATTGTGGCGCTCCTCTTTGTTATTTTGTGTTATTCCACCCTCTGCTATCATTCAAGTACTTTAAGTTTTGAATATGCATTATATGTACTCATCTATGTTTATATAGTACTGTATTACAACATAATAGCTCTTCAGGGAAGTGCTAGAAAAGCGTATTTTGTACTTAGTTCTTCATAATTTCTAGGAATTCTACCAGGCACATAAACAAAGCAAACCCACAAAAGAAAAATGTGTATTACTTAGCGGTATATGTTGATAGTGCATAAATAAACACACATTATTTGATTAAATAATGTTCAAGCAATGCCCTGTATCTGCTAGCCATAGGCTTAGGCACTTAGCAAAGTAGTAAAATGCCTCCCAATCCTGCCTCTGTGACACCTCCTGCAATCCAGGGTCCCACACTGACCCACTCATCTCATTGGTTAGTCGGCCTCCCCAGACACAAGGCTCATTTTGAAGCTTAATCCCTGGCCCAGGACATTCTAGAAAAAAGGTAAAACTTTTCTGAAAATTTTGAATTTGTAGAGAAATAAAAATTTTAAAGAACTGTGGAGAAACAGCAAAAAGTAATATATCTTAATTTCATTTATGGATCAAGTCATTTTGTTAGTTTCAAAGCATAAAATTATATTCCATCTACTTGATTTACTGATGAAATTAAAATGGCTTGCATGTAAATTTTAAAAGATAGTTTGTTTAGACTATAATAACAACTTTAGTAACAAAATTTACTTTTAGATGTGTTTAATTGTTACAAATGGACTGCAAGCGCTGAACTTAAGAAATTGTACATCTTTTAGTTTTCACCTATTTTCTGAAGCAGCAAACAACTGAGAAGATAAGAAATCATCACTGTTGTTGGAACTTCTCCATATGCTAACCAAACAAAGTCATCATGCTTTGCAGACATGGCATCTACCATGTAGAAACACAGATGGAAACATACACAATTTTAGAAAAGGATATCTATATATAATATATAAATATATCTATATATAAATGATATATATACACATATATACACACATACACACACATATATATATGTAAATCAATTGGGCCTAGCCAGAAGAATCAAGAATGAAACATGAAGTTCTAACATGAGCATGAAGCAGCAGGTGGGTGTCTTTGGGTGATGAGAGAATCTCTAGAGGAAGGAAGGGCAGAGTCCAGCTAGGGGATAGGAACCGATACTATTTAGTGTTGAGGTGAAAGGTGATGGGGAAGGTAATGTCATTTTAATGAATCAATACCATAAGCCCAGAGAAAAGCAGACAGTTTAAAGGTAAATTTTTAATGTCTGAAATAACTCTTTGAGATAGACATTATTATTATTATTTTTAATTTTCCTAGAAGAGACCTGAAGCTCAGAGGTAAGTTTAACGTTTTTGTCCAAGTTTACACAGTTAGAATGTGGCCTGGATGAAACTGACAGACCGAGATATGTGGATCTGAAACCAAGTTTTTTCTATGAAGTAAGCCAGTACCAGGGCTGTTTCCTGCAAAAAAAAAAAAAAAAAAAAAAGTCAGAAAACAAATCTGCATCAAACCAAGAGGTGGAGAGGTGGCTGTCACGACTATAGGGTTCTATATGCCAGCATGCTTGTAGGCTTTGGGTTTACAGCAGTGAGACAGTCTAATCTTCATGACGTTTAGAGCCTAGTAAGGGAGACAGACAATGAAAAACAAGGATACAAATACATAACATAAACAATATGTAGTAATAGGTGCTTTGAAGAAAACTGTGGCTTTTAAAGTGGATGGAATGTCCACACTGCTTGAAGATGGGAGTATAAGTGTTCTTACCACAAAAATGATAACTATATGAGGTAATACACATGTTATTTAGGTATGTTTTGTTATTCCACTATGTAGATATATTTCAAAATATCATGTTATACAGAATACACACATACAATTGTATTTGTCAATTTAAAACATAATAAATTATTATAGAAGTGAATGAAATGTGGCCACTTTAATTAAACTGACTAGGAAGAGCTCTCTGAAATGCAGGTATTTGACCAGAGACACAAACAAAGTAAGTGGGGGAAGACCTTAAAGAGTACTCTTCTGGATAGCCAAGAAGCTAGTACCATGAGGAAAGACCGCTGTGTTTGAGGGCCCTTAGGAGGAACAGTGTGGTTAGAACTGCATACAGGTTTGGAGACAAGCTTAGAAACAGAGAGTAAGTAGTTGGTTCATGTAAGTCTTCACAGGCTGTGAAAAGGATTTTGTGTTTTATGTGATGTAAACCTCTCAGGTGTTGAGCCAGGGAATGTCGGAGCTGATTTATTTAAAAATTTCACTTTTGGCCGGGCGCGGTGGCTCAAGCCTGTAATCCCAGCACTTTGGGAGGCCGAGACGGGTGGATCACGAGGTCAGGAGATCGAGACCATCCTGGCTAACACGGTGAAACCCCGTCTCTACTAAAAAATACAAAAAACTAGCCGGGCGCGGTGGCCGGCGCCTGTAGTCCCAGCTACTCGGGAGGCTGAGGCAGGAGAATGGCGTGAACCCGGGAGGCGGAGCTTGCAGTGAGCTGAGATCCGGCCACTGCACTCCAGCCTGGGCGACACAGCGAGACTCCGTCTCAAAAAAAAAAAAAAAAAAAAAAAAAAAATTCACTTTTGCTGCATTGTGAAGAATAGGACAAAAATCAGAGCAGGCAAACCAGTTGATGTTGGAATTCAGATCCAGCAGAGACGGTGGTGGCTTATATTAGATAGGGTGGTAGGTATCCAGATAGTGAAAGGTAGTCACATTTGAGATATATTTTGATATCATCAACATAGGAGACAAATTTTAGCAAAGAGAGCATCTCTGGTTATAACTGGAGCAGAGAGAGCATGGAAGAGGCCCTCCTAGAATTCCATGTTGGCTGTGATTTGAGCTCTATCACCTTTACAGTGTGCCCTCAGGATACTATATAGGAGCCACGCAACATCTTGATGGCCTCATTTTCCAGATTCCAGCACTCTCATTGAAGATATCCTTTGCCATAGTATTCATCACCCTCATTATATGAATAGTCACTATTAGGACCTTCTATTTTGCAGTTGTCTCATTTTGATCTCAGAGTAAGTTCCACCAAACTGAAGGCTTTTACACAGTCTTCTCTTGTCTTTAAAATTATGTAGCTTATTCCTTGAGGGGATGTGGAGCTTTTGATGTAGACATGGGGTTTGTCATTGTTCTTATCTTTTGTTTTCAATTTCTGAGGATGCATCTGATGCTGTCCCTTGCAAGGGCCTTGAGAAAATGATGTTAACTTGAATTGTTAGGACTTTTCTATATAGTAAATTTGGGACACATCACTTTTTCATATTATTTCACTTTAGGTTAGGAATAACGCTGGTAAATTTGTATTATTTTTATTTACAGAGAGGAAAACTGAAGCTGAGAATTTAAATATGATCAACTTCCTACCAGTATGGGAATGAAGTCAAGATTTTACACTTCTCCTGTAATTTCCTTATAACTGAAAAGCATTAATTCTTTCTGTTATACATGTTTGGCAGGTCCCAGACTAAATTCCTGGAGCAACCCCTGAAGGAATGCCTTTTCTCCTCCAGAACTTCGAAGTTTTTCTGACAACCAGACTAACAATGCTGCTTATTTTGTAATCCAGTCAAATGCAACAGCAGTTTTATCTCTCTGCCTTTCAATCTCAGATCCAAGAAGGTGGCAGCAGCATGAATTCCTCAGTGTAAAAGAATTGTAATGATCTGATTTTGTCAGTGGGTTGACACCAAATTCATTTGGTCACCTAGAACTTTGTTGTTCTTAGAAATGAAAACAGCTGCAGTGGGGTAAATTTAAGGAACAATATGAGAAAAACTTAATTACATATTATTTTTACAAAGATTTATAATAAATGTTTAATTTTGTATTCTTAGAGCTAACTGCTAAAAAATATGATTCCTTCAACTTTTGTTATTCCCATCACTTATTTGTGTTTTCCTCGAGTATGCGCTAAAAAAAGTTTATAATCTACTTAAGACCGTATTGTCCTGCGCCTCTTCTGAGGAAAGGACGAGGAAGCATCTTGTCACTTCGTGATAATTGGCCCACGGTTAGGGATAAACTAATCAAGGGGGAAAAGCTTATATAAATCCCACCTATTTTACTCTACATAATAGTTTTTCCGACTTACAAAAACCTGTGACTCTTTTACCACAACTAAAAAAAGAAATAGTAAATTTTATATAATGTTTAAAACTCAAGAAAAACCATTCAGTTTAGTTCAATATTGGATGCTTGATATGAGCTGTGGCTGGAGAAACTACTTTTGAAGAACTTGTAGTCTAACAAACACCTAAAGAGGAAAAATAATTAGATCCTAAGCTACAAATGCCATGTGATTTCCAAGACAGAGTAAGTTTTTCTAGTTTCAAAATTAGAAAAGATTTATTGGTGGGGATAACTAAAAGTTGCCCAGGCAAATGTAAAGGGAAAGAGATTTCTGGCAGAAGAAATTGCTTGAGATAAGGCTTTGCCATATCATTGATGGCAAGAAGAGATGAATACTCAGCTCTTCACTGAGTCCCATTCACAGGGCAGGGGTTGGAGGTGATGGAGAGAAGCCCAAGAACAATCACTACCAGAATTCTTTTAACAGTCCACAGGAAGGTAAGATAAAAGAGAGGAATGGGAAACGGAGGAAGCAAAAGAAAAATAATGGCAAAATGGCAGATTTAATCCCTAACATGAATATTTCCTTAAATGTAAGTAGTGTAAATATTAAAATATATCAGACATGCATGGAACATATAAGCAAAACAAAGCAAAACATGATCCAATAATATGCAATCTACAAGAAAATCACCTCAAATATGGATGACTGAATGTGAAAGGATAGAAAAAGATATGCTATGCAAGCACTAATAAAAATAATCAGATAAAGTAAAATTTAAAGCAAAGAAAAGTAATAAAAAATAAGAATGTGCAAATCAAAACCAGAATGAGATACCATCTCACGTCAGTTAGAATGATGATCATTAAAAAGTCAGGAAACAACAGATGTTGGAGAGGATGTGGAGAAATAGGAAATTTTTACACTGTTGGTGGGAATGTAAATTAGTTCAACCATTGTGGAAGACTATGGCAATTCCTTAAGGATATAGAAATAGAAATGCCATTTGACCCAGCAGTCCCATTACTGGGCATGTACCCAAAGGATTATAAGTCATTCTACTCTAAAGACACATGCACACATATGTTTGTTGCAGCACTGTTCACAATAGCAAAGACTTGGAAACAACCCAAATGTCCATCAATGATAGACTGGATTAAGAAAATGTGGCACATGTTCACCATGGAATACTATGCAGCCATAAAAAAGGATGAGTTCATGTCCTTTGCAGGGACATGGATGAAGCTGGAAACCATCATTCTCAGCCAACTAACACAAGAACAGAAAACCAAACATCGCATGTTCTCACTCATAAGTGGGAGTTGAACCATGAGAACACATGGACATGGGGAGGGAAACGTCATAAACTGGGGCCTGTCAGGGGGTGGTAGACTATTGGTGAGATAGTATTAGGAGAAATACCTAATGTAGATGACGGGTCAATGTGGCAGCAAGTCACCATGGCACACGTATATCTATGTAACAAACCTGCATGCTCTGCACATGTATCCCAGAACTTAAAATATAATTTAAAAAATAAGATTGTTACAGATGATGAAAAGCTCAATATGTTACATAGATAGAATGACGCCAAGTGGGTTTGCATGAAAAACCCACCGCCTTAAAATATATAAACCAAAAAATTAATATAGCTGAAAGAAAAAAATTGACAAGGACTGGTATTAGATCTTTAAATGTTTGGGAGAATTGACCAGCGATACCATCCGGTCCTGGGTTTTTGTTGTTGTTGGGAGGGTTTTGGTTTTGAATTCACTCTCTTATTATATATTCACATTGTTGAGTTATATTTGAGACACTTTCGGTAGTTTGTGTGTTTCTAGGAATTTGTCATTTCATCTAAGTTTTCTAATTTGTTGGTGTATGATTGTTCTTTGTTCATAATATTCTTTGTTTCTGTGAGGTCAGAGATAATGACCTCACTTTTATTCCTAAATTTAATTATTATATTTTTCTCTTTTTAAAATCTGGGTCAGTCTAATTAAAGGTTTGTCAGTTTTGTTGATCTTTGTAACAAACTAACATTAATAAGTTTTTAAATTGAAAAATAAAAGTTATATATATATTCATTGTGGACAATATGTTTTAAAATATGTGTACATTAGGAAATAGTGCAATCAAGCTAATTCACATGTGTGTTGCCTCACATACTTACCATTTTTGTGAGATTGCTGGATCACATGGTAGTTCTATTTTTAATTTTTCGAAGAATCTCCATATTGTTTTCTAAAATGGCTATACTAATTTACATTCCCACTAACAGTGTGCAAGGGTTCTCCTCCTGCACATCTTCTGCAACACTTATTTTTTGTCTATTTTTTTTTTATCTTTTAGAGAGTATCTCACTCTATTGCCCAGTTTGGAGTACAGTGGTGGAATCTTGGCTCACTGCAGCCTCAACCTCTTGGGCTCAAGTGATCCTCCTACCTCAGCCTCTGGAGTAGCTGAGACTGTAGGAATTCATTTTTAAATTTTTTTGGAGAGACAGGAGTCTCACTATATTGCCCAGGTTGGTCTCAAACTCCTGGCCTCAAGGTGTGTCTTTTTGATAATAGTCATTAACAATTTTTCATATGCCTGTTTGCCAGTTCTCATTTTTTGGTACAATGTCAGTGATAACCAGGTCTATATACCTTTTGTCTTCCCACAATGGCAGACTTTTATTGATGCTATTTCAATCACAAAAGCCATGAGCTATATAGAATTCTCAAGAAGGCGATTCTCCTTAGTAGTTCCCTTTTACTCTGTAGTTAGAGCTGGAGGCACACAGGCTCAGGTCACTCCACAAGTCAGTCAATATTGCAAACCATACATAATGGTATACTTAATAAGTATATAACTGGTATAGATTAAACATTCCACAACAAACAGTAACATTCAACATCCAGAGAAAGGGGATAGGAAAAAGGATTAACAAGCCAGTCAGGACAAAAGGAATATCCTGGTTTAACCCTGGTGGTCCATTGGTCTTGAAAGGAAGAGTCTTTGGTGTGGGCAGAGCCGTCGATGGCAGGTGCCAGGGACCTATCACGAGTAATAACAAAATAGTGTCTGTTAAAACGACTGTTTGAAGCTGCTGAAGCCCTTCTCTTTTTATGGCCACAGAGTTCTCTGCTGAGGACTGATAGTGAAAGAGTGTGCTTGGTTATGTCCTTATGTGGTTGGATGTAGTCTTTATTTATTAGGTAAAAGATCTGGTCTCTCTTGGCAAAGTTTCCTATGAAATGTAGGATGGGATCTTTTTCTAATTTGGAATTACTTACGTCAAGAGTGCTCTGTACACCATTTATATGTATTCTTTTGAAAACTGTCTCCTCAGGTCCTTTGCCCATGTTTTCATTGTGGTGTTGTTTTTTTCCTGCTCTTGAATTGTTTAAGTGTGTTACATATTTTGCATATTAATTCCTTATCAGATATACAGTTTGCAATTATTTCTTCTCATTTCATAGATTGTCTCTTCACTCTGTAGATGGTTTTCTTTGCTTTGCTGACATTTTTTAGTTTGATGAAATCCATTTGTCTTTTGCTTTTGTTGCCTGTGCTTAGGGTCTGTTGAGAAAAAACTCCATCCATGTTTTTCCCCCGATCTCACACCATGACAATCACCCACATGAAAGGCTTTTGTGATCCCAAAATATGTGGGGATTTCTCCTCACTACCATGCAAGCAATCAGTTCTTCAGCCAACACCAACTAGGGGTCCCCCAATTCAATTCTGACACTACCTACCTGGAGTCAGTGCCAGATCCTACAGATTGAAGGCTGAGTCCCCAAAATGCCCTCTACCTTCAGACAGTTGCAAATCTGAGCCTCTAAAACTTCTGACTGACCAGCTTCACATTAAGTTTTATACAATCTCCTTTTTGGGTTCAATTAATTTACTGGAGCAGCTCACATAACTGAGGGAAATATTTACTTATGTTTACTGGTTTAAGGATATTACAAAGGATACAAATGAATAGATGAATAGGGTGAGGTCTGGGAGAGAGGACATGGAACTTCTATCCCCTACCCAGGTGTACCACCCTCCAGGAGTCTCCCTGCGTTCAGGTATTTGAAAGTGCTCAAACGCTGTCCTCTTTTTTTTTTTTTTTTTTTAACGGAGGTTTCGTTAACGGAGGTTTCGTTACATATGGATGATTGATTAAACCCTTGGCCATTGGTAGTTAACTTGACCTTTAGCTCTCTTTCCTCCACAGAAGTTGGGGGGTGGGATTGAAAGTCCTAACACTCTAATCATGTCTTTGTCTTTCTAGTGACCAGCCTTATCTTGAAGTTACTGTTGTAGGATTTTCTTCTTATTTCCGCTATAAAGAGGATTCTTTTCACATGACCAGGAAGGATTACGCTGGCAGACATTCTGAAGGGTGAAGGGGAATGGAATTTATTGGCTAAAAAGGAAAAAGGAAAAAACAACACAGCAAAGTGAGATGGGGTCCTGCTAACAGGCTCTTCACCTCACCAACTGAATCCCAGGTTACCGCCTAGGAACAGGAACAGGAGAGGCCAGGCTCCTCCCCGTTGCAAATAGTGTGAATTTTCCAAATCTCCACCCTCTACTCCCAGTGTATAGGTGGCTATTATTCCAAAAGAATCAGTTGGGAAAAGGGCAGGCTTCATCAGGACTGGCAATCTGGTTTTTCAGCCTTCAGGCTTCAAGGTGGGGTTTTGCCAGAGGGGCCCTTGGCTGCCTCCTTTCTCTATCACTATCAGTCAATATTAGCATACAGAAAGACAGCACTTTGGAGATTTCAAGGATTTTCAGAGTTGTATTGTGGGGAATGGGGATGAAGGCTAAATACATACTTTACAATTTCACAGGGTTATCTCCAAAAAATATATTGTCTAAACCAATGTCAAAAAGCTTTTTCCTGTCATATTCTTTTAGCGGTTTTATGGTTTCAGGTCTTACCTTTAAGTGTTTAATTCACTTTGAGTTGATTTTTGTGTATGGCGTGAAAGAGAGGTCCAGTTTCATTCTTCTGCATGTGCATATCCAGTTTTCTGAACATCATTTATTGAAGAGACTGTCCTTTCCCCATGGTGTGTTCTTGACAACTTTGTAGAAGTCCAGTTGATCATAAATGTATTGATTTATTTAATGAGTCTCTATTCTTTTCCCTGGTCTATATGTTTGTTACTTTTTATGCCAGTACCATACAGTTTGCTATAGCTTTATTATATATTTTGAAATCAGGTAGTGTGATGTCTCCAGCTTTTTTCTTCCTCAAGATCACGCTGGGTATTCAGCATCTTTTGTGGACTACCATACGATATGTGAATCTCACTTATGGGTGTAAATCCAAAGGAAGTGAAACCAGCATCTTGAAGAGCTATCTGCACTCTCACTTTCATTATAGCATTACTCACAATAGCTAAGATATGAATCAATATAGGTGTCCATTTGTAAATAAATGGATAAAGAAAATGTGAATGTGATTATGTACACACAGACACACACCCATGTGTGTACGTGTGTGAAAATATATGTGTGCATGTGTGTGTGTAAACAGAACGTTATTTAAACTTAATAAAGAAGTAAATCTTGTCACTTGTAACAACATGGATGCACCTGGAGGACATTAGGTTAAGTGAACTAAGCCAGGCATAGAAAGAAAACTATTGCATGATTTCACTTATATTTGGAATCTAAAAAGGTTGAACACATAGAAGTTGAGAGTAGAATAGTAGTTTCCAGGGGTTTGGGGTGGGGAAATGGGGAGATGTTAGTCAAAGGGTAAAAAGTTTTGGTTATACAGGATGAATAAGTTCTGGAGATTCAATGTACAACATTGACTATAGTTAACAATATTGTATCATATACTTAAAATTTACTAAGAGGGTAGATCATAAAGGTTCTCATGAATCACAAAAATAGTAACTATTTGTAGTGATAGATATGTTAATTAGCTTGATTATGGTAATCATTTTACAATTTTACATATATAAAAACATCATGTTGTACAACTTAAATTTATAAAATTTTGTCAATTACACCTCAATAAATCTGGAAAAAATCTGGTTCTTCAAAAAATTAATAAAATTGATAAACCTCCATTGAGGATAACAAAGATAAAAGAAGACACACATCACCAACATCAGGAATAAAATAGATGATATCATTACAGATTCTACAGTAATGAAAAGAACAATAATGGGAGATTTATCCTCATGAATTTATGCTCAACTTTATCTTCACAAATTTCATAATGTTGAAGAAAAAGATCAATTATTTGAACACTAAAAATTACCAGAAGCTCAACCAAGGTAATAAAGACAATGTGAATAATTTTATAACGATTAAAGAATCTGAATTTATAATGAAAAACCACTGACTGGCATAGAACTATCTAGGTCCATATAGTTTCATTGTAAAGGTCTATCAGACATTTGATGAACTCCCACCAATTTTAGACAATATATTCCTGAAAATAAGGGAGAAAATTTCCCAACTTATTTCATGAGGTTAACTATTATTCTCACAACAAAACCAAAACACTACAAAAAAGAAAAGAAAAACTATAAACTATTATCCCTCATGAACTTGGAGGCAAAACTTTTTATCAAAATATCTAACTTACCAATGAATAAAAATAATATATACCTGGATCAACTGTATTCCAGGTATGTAAATCTGGTTACAAATTCAAATACCAAAAATGTAATTTGCTACATCAATAGGCTAAAGAAGAAAAATCACATGATCCTATTACACTTAAACATAAGAGCTGAAATTGCAAAATCTAACTCAAAAATAGCATTTGACAACATACCACTCACATTCATGATAAAACATTTCCAGCCAAGTAGAATTGGAGAAGGGCCAGGAACTTCCTCTACTTGAGAAAGATCATCTACCAAAAACCTAAAGCTAACCACATCCTTAATTGTTAAAGACCAGATGATTTTTATCTAAGATCAGAAACAAGGCAAGGATGCCCACGATCACTAACCTTATTCAAAAATTACTAGAAGTTGTTGTCAGCACAAGAAGGCAAGGCAAGGAAACAACAGTTATACTGATTAGAAATTAAAACAAAACGAAACAAAACAAACCCACATCTATTTGCAAATGCATTGATCGTCTATATAGGGAACATAAAGGAACTTACAGAGAAAATCCTACAACTAATAAGTGAGTTTAAAAGAGGCTGAGGTGGGTGGATCATGAAGTCAGGAGATCGAGACCATAATGGCTAATATGGTGTCTACTAAACATACAAAAATAAAAATCAGCCAGACATGGTGGCACATGCCTATAGTCCCAGCTACTCGGGAGGCTGAGGCAGGAGAATCGCTTGAACTGGGAGGTAGAGGTTGCAGTGAGCCTAGATCATGGCACTGCACTCCAGTCTGGGCAAAGAGCAAGACTCTGTCTCAAAAAAAAAAAAAAAAAAGGTGAGTTTAAGGTGATTGCAGGAAACAAGATCACCATGCAAAAAAATCAATTGCATTTCTTTATAGTACTAAAAAAGTGGTGAAAACCAAATTATTTAAAAGATTGATGATTATTCAAAGCAAAATGAAGTAATTAGATATAAATGTGATAATACGTACAGAACTTGGTGAAAATTACAAAATGCTGGGGAATTTCATTAAAGAAAATCTACATAAATGGAGAGAAATACTGTGCTCATGGATGGATTGAATACACAACATGGGAAATGCAGTATATCAATTCTCCTCAAATTGATTTACAGGTTTAACACAATTCATATTAAAATTCCAGATAGGTTTTTTGTAGATATAGAGGAGTTTATTCTAAAATTTTATGGAAAGGCAAAGAAACTAGAATTGTTCAGTGTATTTTGGAAAAGAATAAATAGTTACTCTACACATTTTTAAGACATTTTATAGCTACATTATTCAAGACTGGGTGGTATTACTAGAAGAATAGAAATATCAATGAAACAAATAGAAAACCCAGAAATAGACTCAAAGAAACAATTTTTTGAAAAAGGTTCAAAAGCAATTCATGGAGAAAGGATAGACTTTGTAGTAAATTGTGCTGAAGAAAGCGGACATCCTTAACAGCAACAAAATAATAATACATCTTGACATATGTCTTACACTTTATACAAAAATTAACTGGAAATGGATCATAGACTAAAATGTAAAATGTGAAACTAAAATCTTTTAGTTAAAAAAGATAGAAGAAAAATATTCTAACTCTAAAGAAACAACTCAGACTTGACACCAAAAACACAATCCATAATAGGAAAAAAAATCAATTTGATTTCTTAAAAATTGCAAATGTTGGCTTTTTAAAGACCCTGTTATAGCATGAAAAGACAAACTACAGATCAGGAGAAAAGTTTTTGCAAATCAGATATCCAGCATATCCAATAAAGTCCTACTATCAAGAATATATAAATAAATTTCAAAACTCAACAGTAAACAAATTATATATAATTATATATATAATTAAAACATATATATGTAATTAAAACATATATTTATATAATCAGGAAATGAGAAAGGTCTTGAGGAGGCATATCACCAAAGAGGACATAGAGATGTCAAATACGCCTATGAAAAGATGCTTAACATTATTAGCCATTAGAGAAATGCAAACTAAAATCCCTATAAGATATCACTACATTCCTATCATAATGGTTAAAATTAAAAACTACTGATGACACCAAATGTTGATGAGAATGTGGAGAAACTGGATCCCTTACATTATTGGTGGGAACGTAAAATGATATAGCCAATCTGGAAATCAGTTTGACAATTTCTTAAAAAGAATTAAACATGTGCTTACCAAATGTCTGAGCAATTGCATTCTTAAGCTTATTTTCCAGAGAAATAAAAACTAAGTATATGTAAAAATCTATGCACACGTGTTTATATCAATAGCACAAAACTAAAAAGGGTCAGATGTTCTTCAACAGGTTACTTGTGAAATAAACTGTGACATATCCATAATATAAAATATTATTCAACAATGAAAAGGTAGACATTGTCGATACATACAATAATCTGAATGAATTGCTAGATTATTATACCAATTTAAAAGCTAATCCAAAAGCTTGTATACTATATATAATTTCATTTTCATAACATTCTTGAAATAACCAAATTATAGAAATGGAAAACTGATGAGTGGTTGCCAGATGTTAAGGAGGATGTGGTGATGTAAAGGAAGTGAATATATCTATAACGGAACAATGTGATGGATTTTTATGGTAAGAATATGCCCTGTAGCCTGACTATATTAACGCCTATATCCTGGTTGTGATATAGTACTACAAGATGTTACAATCTGAGGAAACTGGGCAAAGGATACGTGGGAACCCTCTCTTATTTCTTACAACCTCTTAGAAATCTACAATTAAAAATAAAAAGCTAACTTGACAAGAAAAGGTAATCTAGAAAGTGTAAGTACGTTAGTATTATTAGAGAGTAAGTGCTTATTCAAAGATATTGGGAAATGTGAATTAAATAATATGTAGGATGGGTAGAACTTGAAGTTCATGATATAAAATGTGAAATTTATTGTCCAACTGATGGTGGATGCTGCAGCATTGTATCAATCAGTATTCTATTGCTGCTCTAACAAATTATTACAACCTTAATGCCATAAAATAACACAAATTTATTATCTTACAGTTCTAGAGGTCTGAAGTCTGAAATGAGCTTTACTGAGCTACAATTAAGGTGACAGGAGAGCTTTTTTTTTTTTTTTTTTTTCCTGGTAGCTGTAAGGAAGAATCTGTTCCCTTATTTTTTCCAACATCTAGAGGCTGTCTGCATTCCTTGGCAAATATCCTTCTCCACCATTTTCAAAGTCAAGCTCTGAGCTCTCCTCTGTTTCTATTTTACTTATAAGGACCAATATAATTTCTTCATCTTAAGATTCTCAACTTAATCACATCAGCAAAAATGCTTTTGCCATATAACCTAACAGAGTCACAGGTTCCAGGGATTAGAACATGGACATTTTGGGGGAGGGGCATTACAATGGGATGATGATTACAAATGGCTTCTGAGATAGCTAAAGGAATTCAAGGCTAGTTTTATCCATTCTACCCAATAGATTTGTTGGAATTCAGTAAAATTGACTAGCAGTTTTGTATAGTGTTATAATTTGCCTATTCCCCCAAGTCTTCCAGCCCTGTATTCAAGGTTGAAGCTCAAAGTAGAGAAATATAATGATCTAGATATTACTTTTTTCCTCTAGATGGATGTGGCAGATCATGGACATTCTTTTAAAGACTTCTGTGGACATGGTCTCACATTTCAATTTTTGTTGTGACTTCATTGGACCTACATCAAAAATTCCCAGTGAACAAGATGTGCACATCAGTAAATTTGATGATACCTAATTCTCCCCTTCCTCTTCAAAAAAGGAAGATCCATGCTTCATTCCTCTGTCTCCTATGAGACTATCATATTGAAAGGGCTGCTGGTGGTCTTTAATGCTTTACTATTTTATGCCAAAGATTTATTTAGAAAATTATGTGCCAATTAAAATGGATTTATTTATCTGTACTGTCTTGCTTGAGGTAGATATTAATAGGGTAATTCTAAATGTTCTACCATACAAAATTTACTATAATTAACTTAAAGTAAAAAATTCATTATAACTTTTACTTTCCTTTTGTTTTTAACCATGGAAATACACATTTTATGAAATTTTCCATATACAGGCTGTCATCTACTCTCATTTATTTCATGTCTGTAGGTGAAATAACCATAGACATGACTCTAAAAATTGATCTCCAAAGTGTTGTACAAGAGACTTGCATAATCAGATTTGTAATATAGAAATAACATTTTAACTGCAGTATGACGGATGTGTGATTTCTGGAGTAGGAATGACTTATATTTATCTTTCCAGGATTTCTTAGGATATTTCCATTACAGTACGTTCAGCACTCATGAGAAATTACCCTTGGATATTGTTCAACAGCACAGGTATTAGTAAAGGAACATAAACATGCATTATGTTTATTTAATGTGTTGGTTAAGCCTTTATTTATCACATAAAGTTTGCACAGAGGTATTTCTCCTAATCAGAAAATGTGAAACTCTACCAAACTAAGCTGTCTCCGTGGCTTAACCAACTATAGTGTCATTTCATGAAATTTTAATGAAGTTAACAATAAATTGTAAATGAGTGCAGTGTTATTACTTGTCATGGAGTAGCAAAAAGAAAGCAGTAGAAATGTGAATTGCAATGCCAGTGAAATTAACATTTAAAGCAGCAATCAATGAAGAGTATCATTTACAATCTCAGCATACATGAGGCTCTCAATATAAGATAGATAAGGAATTCATGAAGAACAGTTTCTGAAATTTTGGCTACAACTTATGTGGTACTTGAAAGGAGCACTAATGTCAACTTGCCGACACCATTTGAAGTTTTCTTTCAGGAGCTGAAAAAAAATTGCCTCTCCACTATTACCGTATAACTGTTTGAAATGATTCATTCCTGATGTGGAAGAGCTTTAATATCATATCTTACCATAAATTTAATAATTCTCTAGCAACTTTGAGATGGCTTGAAATTTTCCTTAAGTCAAATAAAATGTGAATGTCAAAGACAAAGTGAAAATTCATTTCTTGGTTTCCTGGCCCCAGATAGCCTCTACTAATATATATTTTATTTTTAGGAGATAATTATTTTCTGTCTTCACGCAAACATCACAAGTGTATTTTGTAGGCCATAATTACTAATTTTAATGTTCTAACATTCAGTTTCAATTTCAGTGTTCAATTTATTGCTCTCATGTAATGCATACTCCTAAATATCTTTAACTTTTAGATCTTTCTCTTCTATAAACAACATATCACTTCTTTAAGAATCTTAGCCTTGCAAGTTTTAGGTGTACTTTGGCAACTTGTAGCTACTTCAAAATAATTATGGAAGCATTTTAGTCATATATATACACATATATATACACACACACACATTTTTTATGTTTTATATTTTTATATATAATATATATGTGTGTATATATACATATATATATATATTTTTTTTCCTGAGGGAATGTCCAGAATTTGTTCCATGGGCACCATCCTTATGGATGGTATTGCAGATAGTTTTCCTGGTCTTCAAATTCTAGTGAAATGTACACATTGGTGGTACTGTCTTCAACACGGGGAGCTACCATGGAGTTAATTAATTTCCAGATTCCTGCAAGAATTAAAACGAGGACATGGACAATGATAAAACTTGTCACAAGGTGCTGCTTAACTGATCACCAAACTCAGTGTACCAGAATATTGAACAAAAGTGTCAACTAGGAAAAATATAGATTAGAGAGGACTTGAGTTAGACGTTTACTTGAAAAGTTTAACAAATTAGGTAAATTAAATGAGTGGAACATTTCAACGAATAAGAAATATTTGATTTTTCTAGCATTTTCTTTAAGTATCACGATATATACATGTATTATACACATACATACACACATACATGTACAAATATAGTAATCTTAATTACTAAATAGAAATTACTAAATTCTAATAATGAGCATTATACTGGCATTAAATTCCTATTTTGACATTCAAATTAATTGGTTACCTTACTCAGACTAAAGGAATTCAGTAATCTATCTCCTCTTTCAAAATTTCTTGAATTATCCATTTTGTTGCATCTAATTATCCTTTTCTTCCAGTGTTAGATATTAATTTTTTTCCTCCTACATGCAATGAATGATTTTTGTATTAAGACATTTAAAACATATCAAATTCTCATTTCATTGATGAGACTTACTCAAAGTTCAGGTCTCACTTATGGCTATCCTCACCTAATTTTTGGGGGGGAAATTTATATCCTTCAATATTAATTTTCTAAAAGCATCCTTCCTTTTATTCTAGGGAGAAAAGGCAGTAAAACATTTTTCCCTTCCTGGTTCTTCCTGTATTCTTTAAGGGTCTTGAATTCTATCCTTTGGGCATCCCACAGCAGTGGTAACAGTGGGAAAGTGGTGGCTAAATATCTATCTAGCTGTTTTCACTGGGGTTTTAATATTTAACTCTTAAGACAGGGTTATGTTTGTTGTAATGTTATTATATAGAGCCTGGATAATTACTTTCTAAGTTTGTAGTGGAGGCAATGTTTAAACTTGACAGGGAACAAAACCATAATGGCTTTCAAGATTTCTGCAATATCTATCATTATTCAATTGGGCCTGAGAGGCCTCTGAGCCCAAACTAAGCCATTGCATCCCCTGTGACTTGCACTTATACACCCAGATGGCCTGAAGTAACTGAAGAATCACAAAAGAAGTGAAAATGCCCTGCCCCTGCCTTAACGGATGACATTCCACCACAAAAGAAGTGAAAATGGCTGATCCTTGCCTTAAGTGATGACATTACCTTGTGAAATTCTCTTTCCTGGCTCATCCTGGCTCAAAAACCTCCCCCACTGAGTACCTTGTGACCCCCCACTCCTGCCCGCCACAGAACAACCGCCCTTTGACTGTAATTTTCCTTTACCTACCCAAATGCTATAAAATGGCCCCACCCTTATCTCCCTTCACTGACTCTCTTTTCGGACTCAGCCTGCCTGCACCCAGGTGATTAAAAAGCTTTATTGCTTACACAAAGCCTGTTTGGTGCTCTCTTCACACGGACATGCGTGACAGGGCCTTACTTGGCCAGTATGTACATTTGAAGCACAGAAATTATCCATACTAATTCACATCAGAAACAGAATATAAAAATGAAATAGAAATGTAAATCTCTGCTCCAACTAGGCCTCCAAACACAAAATTGTTTTCAGAATCAACTATTCAAACCCACCATTACTCTGGAGGATGAGATTCAAGGAATGCCTCCATTTAAGGCCAATAACTGAGCTCAAGTACTTAAATCTTTCTATTCTAAACCATAAGAATCCTAGGAGAAAACCTAAGAAATACCATTCTGGACATTGGCCTTACGGAAGAATTTATGACTAAATCCTCAAAAGCAATTGGAACCAAAACAAAAATTGGCAAGTGGGACCTAATTAAACTAAAGAGCTTCTGTATAGTAAAAGAAACTATCAACAGAGCAAAAAGACAACCTACAGAATGGGAGAAAATATTCTAAAACTATGCATCCAACAAAGGTGTAATATCCAGAATCTAAAAGGAACTTAACCAATTCAACAAGCAAAGAAGAAATAACCCCACTAAAAAGACATGAACATATACTTCTGAAAAGAAGTCATACAAGTGGCCAAGAAACATATGGAAAAGTCCTGAATACTACTCATTATCAGAGAAATGCAAATCAAAACCACAAAGAGATACTTTCTCACACTAGTCAGAATGGCTACTATTAAAATGTCAAAAGATAAATGCTGCTGGAACTGCAGATGAAAGGGAACACTTCGACACTGTTGGTGAGAATGTCAAATAGTTCAACCACTGTGGAAAGCAGTTTGGAGATTTCCGAAAGAACTTAAAGCAGAACTGTCATTCAATCCCATATCCCATTCCTGGGTATATGTCCCACAGAAAATAAAATTGTCCTAGTAGAAAGACACAGGAACTCATATAGTCATTGCAGCACTACTCACAATATAAAAGACATGGAAATCAGCCTAAGAGTCCATCAACAGTGGATTGGATAAAGAAAATGTAGTACACATATATCACAGTATACTACACAGCCATAAACAGAATGAAATCATGTCCTTTGCAGCAATACAGATGCAGTAGAAAGCTATTATCCTAAGAGATTTATCACAGGAACAGACAACCAAATACCACATGTTCTTACTTATAAGTGGGAGCTAAATATTGGGACTCATGGACATAAAAATTTCAACAACAGACACTGGGGACTACTATTAAGGTGAGAGAGAGAAGGAGCAAGGGTTGAAAAAATTATTGAGTACTATGCTTAAAACCTGGGTGATGGGATCAACCATACCCCAAGCCTCAGCATAACACAATATACTCATGTAACAAACCTGCGCGTGTACCCTTATATCTAAAATAAAAGTTGAAATTATCAAAATAAATTAATAAATACATAAAAAGTAAAAATACAACCAGAGTAAGGCAACCTATGAAATGATTGCAGCAAATTTCTGAGGAAATAGGAAACAACAAAAGAAATCTGATAGGCATTCTACTGGTCCAATGAGATTGCAGCAAACTTTCACCAATAGTTTTGAAATATTTCAGATTTTGAAGATGAATGCTCACATCTTTTTTTAGAGGCAGAAAGTGGAGAAGTAAAACCAACCAACAAACAAAAAGACATGGGAATATTCTTTAGGGATAGAATGCATACCTGTTGATGCACACCAACTGCTGCTGAAAACCAAACTGACTGTTCATTGTGCACTGAATCAGAGAGAAAGCATCTCCTAAACAAGTAGGGAATATTCAGTAACAGAAAAGTAAATAGTCTTATTTTCCCTTTCCATAAGCACGTCAGACATATAAATTTACCTGGATGTGGTGAGAGAACTAATGGTTTTTTTTTTTACTTTGTATGTTTTTTAAATTAATATTCATCATTTTCATTTTCCTAGCTCATTGTGTTTTCTGTATACACGGACCATAGTGTAAATGCCAAGGCTATTCAATTAACCAACTAGCATGGTACATAGTGATCATTATGAAAAGCTGATATTAATATTTCATGCTACAAATTTGTCATGGAATTACAGCAGCAATTTGTAAAACTGGCATTTCAATATTTTGCCCAAAAATATTCATTGTGGATCAAGTAATGGGGAAGTAAAACATGTCTTTTAAATAAAAACAACATAGTAAGTACATTGGTAACATTGGGCCTAACAATGGGAAATGAAAGCAAAATGAATGTGATTGAATTGAGATATAAACCAGACTCTTTTCAATGAGGTCTGGGATTTTTACTTATTTTATTTTATACATCCCTACTTCAATTTCATCCTTTTTCTTACTGATTTGTTTCCTTTAGGATACTGGCAAAATAGGAGATTATAACTTGTGACCTAGATCCCAGATTAAGTTTTAGAAGAAACTAAGAAAATAAAGTCAAAGAAATAGCTGAGTTTAGAGTGAATATCCATCCTCTGGACTTACATATGGACTTTATCGGAAAGATTGAAAAGCGCTCTTCGGTTTAATGAATTGAATATGATTGGGTTCTGGATTGAATTACTAAGTGTCATTCAGCCAGAAGTTCAACTTATTACTGCACCTGATTCCAGTTAAATATTTTATGACACAGACAACTAGAGAAATTTGGAGCTGCTACCATAGGAGTAGAAGCCAAAACACCTTCAGAGATGATTTTATGTAACATCATATCACCCTGTACCATTGAAACTGCAATTATGGATGATAAAATTGTTTTAATATAGAAAATAATAATTTTCAAAAATTAAAAAAGTAAATCATTTACTACCATGTTCTTTTCTATTTGTGTGAATATACTTGGGATTATATAAATCTAAAGAAAAAAGGCAAACAGCTTGGGCACATTTATCTGAACACCCACAGAATTCCAGTTAGTATCTTGAAGTGTTCAAGCAGTGAATTTTGATATTTTATATTTTTAGAGGTAAGACTTGTTATTGTTGCTGTTATTTTAAAAAACTGGAAAATTCTCATAAATAAATATAATAGGATTCTCAATTATTTATGTGAAACATTGATAATTATGGACTCCAAAGAAGTCAAATCAACATTTTTCTCTTTTATATTTCTCCTTTGTTTTATTATAATGTGATCTTATTTCTGGTTCATTTAGTCTTGACATGACCAAAAAAATTGCTGAAAGTATATGGTTGATGGATGGCCTGGTGATACAAAATTAGTTTAACTTTCATTCTAAATCTTCACATGTAGAACATTTTTCTCTCCTACCTCCATCAGTACCATGCAATAAAATAAAATGACTCTGTTATAGCAAAGATAATATCTAAGATTTATATTAGCATAATCTTTTTCAAAGCACTGTGGATTTTTTTATTGGTAAATTTAACATTTATAATTTTAACTGTTCTCTCATTCTCTAAATAAGGTGTGATTTCGCTGAGAAAAAGAGTGAAATCCTATGCCAAGAGCTAATGCACACGAGATTCACATACTGCCAAGGAGCATCTATCTACAGAACCGACCCCTCTGTTGTTTTTTTTAGTCCTTTTTAAGCCCTGAATATAGTGATTATGAACTTCTATGAAAAATGGCCTCTAAAAGTAAGCAGATGTTCCTACTTGTGACAAATTGGAGATATCTAAGCCTGTACTGGCAATCCTGACTTTGCTGATTTGTGAAATCCAAGGTATCTCTGCAGCACCTATGGAATGATGTCTGTTCTCACTCTTAGGGCCAAATTATCTGCTAAACACCTAGACACACTGCCTAGGCCTCACAACAACTTTAGGATCTCATGAAAATATTTTAATTTTTAAAGAACTTTACTACAAAAAATAAACTTTTAGGTGAAGAAAATGTTTTAATATATAACTATTTTATGGCAATACACCTTAAAATGTAATTTTAATATTTTTATGAAGAAAGGGGCCCAGGAAGTCAAAAGTGCCTAGGGCCTGTGAAAGTCATAATGCATCTCTTCTCACTCTCACCCTGTAGACATAATGCAAGACAGATGTAATGGAAAGCAATATATTTTGAGAATTGTATAATAGTCTCTTCAGATTCTGAATATTCCAAAAATAAATTTCAACTAATTTATCACTCAGTCATTGAATGGGTTCTAGTTTCCGTCAAATGGGAACGATGGCTATGATGTGAATATATTCCAGCATGTTTCGATCACTGGCCAAAACACCGTTCTTTGCTGTATTCAAGTGAAAATCGTCATTCTGTGAAACCCTGCTTCATCAGTCAGTCACTCTTCAAAGACAGCACTAGTTCCCCAATTCACTGCATCCTAGGTTGGATGATCTGTGATGATATGATTGTACTGAAATGTATTGCTCAAATCATTCATCTGAATGCACCACCTGCTCCCTCTTCAATATTTTATAGAACAGAAAACTTCTGAATGAAGACACCACAACCACGACTCACAGATACCAAATAACTCATGAGATGATTTTCTGCAATTACGTATGAGTTGTTGCATGTGGTTATTGGCACTAGATTATTTAGTGCTGAACATTGAATGGACATAAGAAAACCTGATTTTTGCCACAGCTTTCTCTTTGGTCTCTGACCTTGACCATGAGATGTACTCCATTGTGGATCATGTGTGTTCAATTAAAAAAGAAAAGTGGCTGATTTGGGGGATCTTTTCTACCTCTAAATGTCAGTAATTCTGTTGCTCATCTACATGTCTTCATATAATGTCTACTTTTATTGCCTGAGACCTGGCCTGTTGGTGAGCAGTTGCTAGGACCTCCAGCTGACGGAGTCCTTGAAATTGTCCATAAACATAAATAGTAAGTACAACTTGCAGGCTATAGTATACTTAGCTGTTTTCTGGGAGGCACTGTTTTAATTGCTATATGACATCCACAGCTCATATCAAAGGAAAGGTCACGTATTACCATCTTAATAAGGACTGGATCAGATGTTAACATGGTTTTAATCTGTGAAGCCTCATGGAGACAATGCTGCTTTCTTGCTTTGGTTTTTCACCAGCTGATTTGCAGGAAAGATTGAAGAATTCAGGGAGATATCTGTTAAGCTTCTAACTGTGAGGAAGGTCGTTAGCTATTTATAGCACTTCCTTTGTGCTAGCTTCAGTCTCTTACCAAATTAACTATATGTATCCAGAGCTAAGTGTCTACCAATGAGATCATAAAGCCTTACCATAATTTTAAGGTGGATAATAATATAAATAAATGTGTATTTTTACATTTTTGCTCTGCTTTAATGGAAACCATTTAGCTACGTATTAAGTATGTGTCTTTATTTAATTTTGAAAAGTACACAGGATGAGTTGACATATTTGTTTATGATTATATAATAAACCAAAGGTAGTATTTTCCTTTTTAGTATGAAAGAAGTGACTAAATCAAAGTTAAAGAAGAAAATACAAACTTTTTTTGACCTTACTCTATTGGCTAGGTCCTCCAGTACGATGTTAAATAGAAAAAAAAAATCTCAGATTATCTTGACTGTTTCCCAAACTGAATGAAGAGTACTCAATATTTCATCATTAAGTAGCTTGTTTGCAACCAATATTCTGTAGATCTATTTGTTAGAATTGAGGTATTCTCTTATATGCCTAGTTTGCTGAGAGTCTTAATCATGAAAGATTGTTTAATGTTATCACAATTTTTCTAACTTTAATAAGATATTTATATAAAATTTTTATTTTTAATGCTTTTAATTGAACTGATTACTTTTATGCCCATATTCATACACAGCATCATAAATTAACTATCTATATTATCATCTAAAGCTGACTTCTGAAACTAACTTCTCTCACCTACTCAAGACCCCTTTGTGTTAAAATTCCATCGAGGTGTTGTTTGTATTCACAGTCTCTGACTTTTGCCTTCTAATTTTTCAACACTTTCTTAAGAAAATATTAAAGCATAGAGAAATTTTGAAAGGATTGTACAGTAAAAACACATATACCCATGATCTAGATTCTGTAATTAGTCTTTTATTGTCTTAGCTTTATCATGCATCTTTCCATATCTATGTTAATATCTCAATTTATCTTTTAATTGAGGCATTTTGAATAAAGTTGTGTATTCATCAGTACACTCTACCCATAAATGCTTTAATGTATATGTTAATAGAGTTTTTCCTTATTATTTCTACAGGAGAAGGTTTAAAATCAGTGCTTTTGCTTTCTTTGCTGGAAAAATTCACTGGTGAAGTCATCCAAGTTTTGAGATTTATTTGTAGAAAGGTTTTTAACTACCAATATAATATTTTTAAATAGACATAGAATATTTTTAAATAGATATATTCACACTTTCTATTTTCTATTGATTATTAGTATATACGTTTAAACTATTTTATTTTGAGAAAATGTAGATTCACAAGAGATTGTAAGAAAGAATACAGAAAGATCACATATGCCCTTCACTCAGTTCCCTCAGTGGTAAAATCTTGTATAACCATGGTACGATATCACAACCAAGAAGTAGATATTGATAAAATGCACAGACCTTATTCAGATTTCACATGCACTCATTTGTGTGTGTGTGTGTATATATATATATATATATATATATGTAGTTTGTTGAATTCAGTTTTATTACATGTGTAGATTTATATGACCACGACAGTCAAAATACAGAACAGTTTTTATCACAATCTCCCTTGTGCTACACTTTTATAGTAACAACTCCCTCCCTCCCTCCCATTCTCCCTTCTTCCTAAACCCTGACAACCACTAATCTGTCCTCCTTTTCTATAATTTTGTCATTTCAAAAATGCCATATAAGTGGAATCATAAGTAGAAGCATTCAAGAATGATATATAAGTGGAATTGTATGTTATCTTTGGGGATTGGCTTTTTTTTTTTTTTTCACTGAGCATATTTGTCTTGAGATTGCTAAAAATATTCAGATGTATCAATAATCTATTCTTTTTATTTTTGCTGAGTAGTGTTTCATGGCACAGATGTAACACTTGTTTTTAAGCATTAACTCATTGAAAGACATTTAGGTTGTTTCCAGTTTGGGGATAGTATGAATAAAGCTTGCAATGAATATTTGTGTTTAGGGTGTGTGTGTGTGTGTGTGTGTGTGTGTGTGTGTTTGTGTGAATATGTAAGTTTCTCTTTATATTTTGTATCATTTGCCCTAATGGTTCATTACAAATAGTAAATAATAATGCTGTATCACCTCCTCTCTTTATTGCCCTTTTTAAAATCCCCACATTTCTCCAGGTTTTGCCTTTTTTCTCTCTTTATCTGTCACATGAAAATTACCTTGAGGCAATAGGAGTGTCTAAGTATACTACTAGGTAAGCTCTCCTAGACGCAATACAATAAACATATTCACTGACTAGATATGGGTAAAATATAGCAACTAATGTGAGATGCCAACACAGGATAATCTTGGTTTTCATAATTCAGTCTTGTCTTGTGTTTTCTGTCGGATTATTCCATATTTTTTTTCTTTTTTGTGAAGTATACATCATATTAATGTACATTTTATGTTTCTGAAATTTTTCAAATGTTCTGAAAACAGAAATGAAAGGCAATGAAGAAGTGAGGAAAACACTCATTTCTGCCATAGAATCAGTTATTCAGTACATAGCTTCCGAATAGCTCTTCAATTACTATTAGGACTATTCAATTGTATTGCAGTTTATAAGGTGTTTTCTGATTCATTATCTTATTTTAATCTCCAAATAATTCTGTGAATTAGGGAAGTAAGACTTTCTATATCCTTTTATAGACAAACAAGTCTTGGAAGATTAAGTGAACTACTCAAGAATATGTAATTAGTGGCAGAACTGGGATTGAATTCCAAATCCTGTACTCATTCAAATACATAACATTGTCTTTTCAAAATATGCTAGCATGCAGTAAATATAACTGGATTATTTATAAATTTTTATCCACTAATGCTATAAAATTTTTTATAATAACCACTTCTAACCATGCTGTTTTGAGCCCCTATTTCCCACTAAATAAACAGAGATGCTTAATGCTATTTCAGTTCATTCCTATGATTTTGCATTGTTTCGACTATTCAAAGAGTGCTATCCTGGTTCTTATTGCTAATCGGTCCTGTTTATTTTGCAACTAAAATATCTAATTTTGATGTAATCCTCTTCCCCCCTCTTCCTAGTACTAGTTAACTTAATTCTAGCTCTGTGGGTGGAAATTTTTCTGGTGTTGCAACAGATTAAATCGAGAAGGGAAAAAAGAGATGTTTCCATACTGGATTGTGCAATGTTGCCACATCCTGCACATTAACTCACAGACTCTGGTCATACCTGCTCCCTCTGGGTACCAGGTGGCCAAATATTGCCTCTTTTGTGGAGTACAGTAGTTTATTCTACTAAGATCCTGAATATCCTTTCTCTTTCTAGACACATTTTCCAGGTATGCAAGCTACAGCTTGGGTACTTTACCTTCTTCATTTACTTTAGCCTCTGTAAGAGAGAGCCTCTGTCTTTTACAACAGAGACACCAGTCACTTTATTGTAAACCAGGCTAAGTGGTAGAAGTGCAGGAGGATTCACCTTATTCCAGCCCTGCTATTCTGCATGTCCCAGCAAAATCTGGTACAATGTTGGTGAAGAAGTTCAAGAAATTTATAGGAAAGATGTTCATTAGTTTTCAACCTAGTAGGAAATGATGTGGTTCAGATATCCATTTTTTGCGTATTGTTTGGCCACAGGGAAGACTAGCCTCCCTACCTGTTGTGATGAAGTGGGTTAATGCGTAAGACATCCTAGATTCCACAAAATACCTTTCAGGAACTTCTATGGGGAGGGGCTAGCCCTGACAATGGAAAGTCTTTAGAACTTCCTTTAGGCTTTCTTTTTGCTCATTACTCACAGGCATGATTCTGAGCTTCAATGCCCAGACATTGGGAAAAATTCCATAAATATACTCTTCCATAAAATACGACAGTTTTAAAAACTGTCTTTTGACTTGAAACACAGATGATAAACTTCTTTCTTAAATCACATGGAATTCAACTCACTGGGATGCTATGTTAAGAATAGAAAGATATGTAGATATCAACTGAGACTAATTTATTTGTTGGTAAGGATAATACATGTATATTATATTAGTGGCAACTAATTTAGTAAAAAAAAGTCAGAATTGTAAGAGTTGGCTAAAATGATTTTGTTTTCCTGTTTAATGAGGGTGACACTGAAGCCAAAATTATACACTGAATCAGCTGCTTTGGGGTAGAATGATAACTTCAGAGAAAAATAGTTAAAATGTGATTTTTAAATTAAAAGTTGTGAAAAACTATCTAGTCTTTTCCGGAGTTCTAAGTGGAATTCACTTTTAGTGTTTTTTTCGTAATCACTTCAAGGGTTCAACAGTTCACTCAAATATCTATAATGTAAACATGTCATTAAATATATATATTAATTAACAAAACTGACACTTTAATGATATTAAAATATTTGATTTTTTTTCCTTTCCTAAAGTTACAAAACAGACCAAAACGTAAATATAACCTGGATATATTTTTTACAGAAATAATTCTATATATCTCATCTAACTTGATAATATGCAGAAAGAATTCACTCAGATGCTTTCTGCACTGCTTTTTATTACTCATTCTAAAGAAATCAGTCTTGAAATTACTTATGGTATTTATTACACTTCCAAAGAAGATTAAGTACCCAACTCTCTCCAGTTATGCATGGGTATCATGCATTTATTTATGGTCTGTTATGTTTCAACCTGAAAGTATTATTTTTTTGCCTGAAATGAGAGTTATACATACTGAAAATATTAGCAAAGGGAAAGCTGTCATGTAGTTCTGTATTCAAAAAATTTACAAATGCATATATTTTATGCAAAATAACAATAACAACAACAACAATGAAAAGAAAATAGAGATGTAGTGAAATTAATTCCTATGAATTTCAAATTTTTGGAGTGAGATTTTTTTCACTGAAAGAAAATGTCAAATGGAGTTGCATTCAACTCTCATCAAAGCCACACGCCTCAATGAAATTTTGCATTGATAGAGTGCCTTAGTGTGTCAACTTTCAAAAGTGAAGCATAGGGTCAGGAATTAATCCTTGGGAAAGCCAATCTTTAAAGTTTCATAAAGGTCAAGCAGTTCACCTAAGGTTTGTTTCTTAATAGCAATTCTGAAACATTCTATGGTCAACTTGGTTGATTGCACCATTGGAGACACCTAAAAAAATCTGCCAAAAAGTACGCTATGTTGGTAACTTGTAGATACAACCTGGAAAAAGCAAAACGCTTCCTTTTTTCATGTTTTGTTTCATATAAAACATGTTTCCTACTATGGAAAGATTTGGCATCTGTAGTAATTATGTGTAGGTATTTCAACTGTTAACATTACACACAGACACACACTTACACATGATTTCCTATTTGTCTTTCTATGTGCCTATCTTTGCACGTATATCTGGGATTTTTTTTTTTTTCCCTAACCTTTACTTGCAATGATGAACAAGTTAAGCATATTATTGCCCAATGGCCCATGAGCTGTTAGGTTTAAGGCAATAATAACAAGAACACGGCAACATCAAAACATGTTACTCCCTTTGGCTCCATAACTTCAGGATGATGGAAAATCTACTAGTATCTTCTTAATTTCTATAAGCTGAAAGGCAATGAAGTTGTCATAGTAGGAACCAATTCGGTACCTGAAAACTAGTCAATCGTTGACCTTTTCACATTATCTTTTATTTCTAAAAACTGGAGAAAACAAATGATATGCTTGCTTATATCTAACTACTTAGTAACTATACAAACATGGACAAGTTTGCCTAGCATCTTTGAATTTCAGATTCTTCAATTTAGCTGGTAACTCTGTCTAGAAGAATGGGTTAGTAACTATACATTTTAAGATGGTTGTGAAACTTTAGTGAAATAATCTATGTGAAGCACTTAGTAAAGTGCCTGTCGTATAATGTTGCTCAAAGTTGTTCAGTAATAATAGTGACCACAGTGCTGTGAACAATCCTCTGTACACAATGAGAATATTAACAGGTAAGCTAAGACACAGTACTGCATTGATGAATTTGGTTCACACTCTTCCAGAGATCTTACCCAAGTAGAAGATAATAGTACCTTTTTTCATTAAGTCTAGGGTTGCCAGTATTTTCCTCAGTGTCAAAGGAGGCTACTGTTTTATTTGAGGAGCACCAAATGAATTAGTTGACTTTTGTTTAAGGTTCATGATGTATGAAAAATATGCACCAAACATTAAAATCACACTCAGTGGAGCTAGCTACCTACACTTAGATAGACATATGGGCATTGATAACTAGTAGAATGAAAAAATGATTCCTTTCTCCCACCTCACACTCATTTCGGGCTACAGACCATAAAAGGGAAAAGCAGGCAGAATTCCATGTTTGTTTCAATGATAACCTTTTAAAACATCCCCTCTCCCCATTATTATCCTTGTCTATTGTTATTGTTTTTCCTTTGGAGGAAGGAGAAATATGTAGAATCAAATGCACACATGTTAAAAGCAAGTTCTGTTGTAAAGGAGGAAGCTTTTGGCCATGAGAGGCAGAAAGTCCATTGCAAATGGCTTAAAACTTAAGGGAATTAGTTGTTTTTATAAAGCAGTAAGTCCAATGCTAGGTTGGCTATAAAATTAGGCAATTAAGTGGTATAAGAGGTAATCAAGTCTCAGAATTGTATTTCCATATTTTCATGTGCTATCAGTATATTGCCAAGCTTCATTCACTTATGAGATGACATCCCTAAATACCATATTGTGTCACACTAAAATCCAGAGACAAGAATGGAAAGGACTTTTCTTGTTTTTTTTTTTTTTTTGTTTGTTTTTTTTTTACATTTATATGTCTCTTTAAATATGACAGGAACTATCATAGAAGACCTCCAGAAGGTCACATGGTTTTCTGTGATTCAATCACTGGGAAAGAAAATGACATAATTGGCTTAGGCAAATCAGTATTACCCAATCATATTGAACAGAAACAGATCCAGAAAAATTTCAGGATTTGGGCATAATGGAAGACTTCCAAACACTTGAGGATTAGCACCCCCTTGCATATACTACAGACACATACCTAGTCACATACATAAAAAGCTATTTTTTATTAATAATAGATTAAGATTCTTCAATACTTTATCATTCACATTAAATTATAGTTTTCCACATGTATAGCACAAGTTATAAACATATTTGTTATTAATTAATATGAAAAAGTTTGCATTTAAACATATACTTTCAATTTATCTACTAATGTTTTTGTGATCTATTTCTAAAGCACGTCCACAAATACGAAGTTTCTTGAGTTACTATCATACATTTTTGGACTACTAAGAATGTGTTTTATTTTAAACTTTCCAAATGCAAAAATGATAGCCTCTCTGTTATTTCTGAATCACTCCCTGACGGTTGTTTGGGGAGTACATTTGTTTTTCAGAGCAATATTTCTAATCTATTAACAATCTATGAAAGCAATGTGCTTAGGGATTGTTGTAGTTTCCTAAAATTGAGAAAAGCAATGTATTTAAAAAGTCTTAGGCATAAATTGGTTTAACATATAGAGTTTACTCATTAAATAAACAACGTATTTGTATCTGCTATATAATGTGCACACACACAGAGAGAGAAAGAGAGACACAAAGAGAGAGAGTCTCAATTTAGAATTAATCAGAAAGATCTGTGAAAGTTGGTACATTGAAGTTATTCTTGGTGGCTGGCCGAGATTTCTAATAGGCATAATGAGAGAGCATTCTAAGTATGAAAGACTGCATTAATATAAAAGCATGGAAATGAACAGCAACTTTTGGAGCAGGTTAACTAGAAAGACAAATTTGATTATGTGAACAATGGATTAGGAATATGAGTCATGAAACTTTTTTTGAACAGAATACAGGAACTCATGGATATCAAGCTAAGAATGTATTCTATGGCATACTTTATTCTGTGGGTAATGGAGAATCACTGGAGGTGGTGTAACAAGACATAGCCTGTTTATAATAGTCTTCAGGAAGATTAACCTGAAAGTGATGTGTATGATAAAGTGGGGAAGAAACAAAAGTTAGAAAGACCAAGTTACAAGCTCACTTTAATATTTAATTAATCATAGATTTTCTTAAAAGGACTTTTATCAGTTTGAAGCAATAAACAGAATAAATAACCAGGATTAAGGAAATAATATTTTTAAAAAATTTAACCTAGTTATTGACTGTAGAATGAGAGAGAGGAAAATCTTAAAGCAATTTGATATTTCAAACCTATGTGTCTAAAAAATAATAGTACATCAAACAGTGATACATCATAATGCATAAAAAACGTGTAAGAGGAAGAGAGGAAATCAATGCATCACTGTTTGGACATCATTTCGTGATTCAGTGGGGGAAAAAGTCCAAGTTGGTGTTTATTGTTTGGGAATTCAAAAATATAATGTGGGCTGTAGATCATAAGCTGGATTTGTGACTCTTCTACCCAGATATAGCTGGTGATGCTGTGAGTATAAATAAGATAATTAAATAATAGAATTATTAAATTGTTTTGTATTAAAAAAAAACTTTTTTAGTAGAGGCAGGATCTCACTGTGTTGCCCAGAATCATCTCAAACTCCTGGCCTCAAGGGATCCTTTCACTTAAACCTCCCAAAGTGTTGGGATTATAGATGTGAGTCACTGTGCCTGGTCAAATGACAGGTTTTCAAAAATGGTATGAAAGTACAAGAGACAGACTCTTGAAATGTAAATGGACAGAGAAGAAAGGCACAACAAAGAATAAAGAAGAGTAATAATTCCAGTTTACCCTGGTTCAATGGAAGCTCAGAAAGGAACATTTGAAAAACAAGGCATCGGTCAATAGAGTCATATTCTGCAGGAGTATGAATATGAAGGATGTAAAGCAATTATCTGCACTGGCTTTCATGATGCTGGAGACAGCAGTTAAATAGGAATGGGGTCAGATTACTAAGGTGAATGAACAAAGACAAGTTCAAAATGATGTGACACATTCATCAACTGAAGGGGGACATGCTGAGATAAAGAATTGGTATCACAGAAAAATCCAAAATTCAATCTAAAGTAAATTATTCAGTGAAAGCTGCTACACATAGATAATACCTGGATAATGCATCAGTATTCAAGTGAAAGTGATTCATCTTCTTCATTTCATATTTTTATTAATATTAAAAGTTTCTTAGTCACAAGCCTTTGAAACCTTAATAACCTTTGATTCTTCCTTTTTACACCATAACCAATTAGGATCAAAGGCAGCATGCTACCTGCAATAGGGCATGCTTTAAATTAGATATGCGTTCAAATTTCAGCTCTAAAATTTAGCAGTTTAAAACCATAATTTAGCCTATCTGGGGTTACTTTCCTCATGTGGGAGATGATGGTAAAAATATCTATCTTTCAATGTTTTTGTGAAGCAATAGTAATGTGTGGGAAGGAACCCATCATAGTATTACTCTCATTCTCTTTAGTTTTTACCTGTGTATCAATGACATCTAAATTGAAATTTCAATTTTAGTTCATGTAATGAATTCAACCTGTTTAAAACTGGATTTAGGGAAATTAGTTAAAAGATGATCTTAATAGTTCTGGCAAAATACAAATTGCTGAGCTAAGTCAGAAATACATCTACTTATTAGATACTTCAATCTGCTTGCCCCATTTGACAACTACTTTTGATATATATCTCGAAATCAATTAATCAGCTAATCTTCCCACGTAATATTTTTATAATCTGTTGCACATCTCAATCCCTATAATTTCATTCCGCAATTCTTTATCTAGTTTCTTGCCTCTTTTCTAGCCATATATTCAGTACTAATCTAGCCCCACATACACTAAACTTACTTTTGATTACTCAAACTTGCCTTTTTAAATTTTCACATGCCCTTTGTTTCGAATGTCTGTCTTCCTCATCTACCTAGTTAACATTTTTCTCATCTTTCAAAATTTAGGCAAAGTGACATTTTCTAAGAGTATCATCAATCACTCTCTATCCTACCTATGGATAAATGATGTGTTTTATCCTTTTATTGCTTATGCCATCATGTATACTACTCTATTGAAGGCTTTCTTTTATGGTGTTTAGCTGTTTATTTCAGTGTCTTTACATTCTTTAATGGTACTTTATATCCATATTGTTTGACTTCCAATGGATGCTTTTTGGATAAAAAGGTATTGATTAACATACATCACATAGTTGGGATTATATAATATGACCCCAACACAAAATAATTTTAAATTATTAAGTGTCTCATATGGTCACAACAGTGAACCTAGCTTTGTAATTCTGATAAGTGACTTTTATGAAGAATTTGAAAAAATTATAAAGGGCCCTTCAAAGTATGAGCAATGTACATAAAGTACTGACAACTAGACTCATATGAGGAAAGATATAATGAGTTGGTATAGACCAGTTTAGAAAAGAAAAGGATGCTAACCCACTGCAACTATTTGAAGAGATTTATAAAGAGAATTGTATTTTTCTTTTTAGCATCCATCTCCAGAAGAGACAGAATAAGAAAAAAGCTTAAATTATATTAAGAATTTGGATTAGCATTCTGAAGAGACCATTATCTATGCACAGTTAAAAGTAAAATAAGAGTATTTTATTTGTGCCAACTTTTAAAATAAGATGAAAAACCTAGAATTAAGGAATTTGTTCAGAGAGCCTTCAGACCTTTCCTGACTAACATAATAAACATAACATAGAAGATAAGAATTCAAGGATATGTTAATGTATACTGTGTTTGTCATATTGTAAGCAGATTACTTTGTGCATATGACCAAAAACAATCAACAAATAAGAATATTATGCCCATATTAAGGGTACTAGTCTCAGTTTAATTATCTACTTATAAAATAGACAGCAATTAACTCCACAGGCTCTAAGCACATAACAGGATTTGTAAAAAATAATGAATACTTTTAGAAACCAGAGTATAAACCCAAGTACAATATAGTACTTTTAAACGGAATTTCTTTATTGTGTGAACAAATATTTCATGCACTGAAAAATAATCAAATGCAAAAGGGACCGCAATAAATTATGTTTCCTTCCCACTGCTATTCAATTTTCTTCTCCAACAGCATACCTGTAGGATGAAGTGCAATTTCCTTAGTGTAGGATAGAAAGCGTCATTATAGACTTGTGTCTGCCCACTTTTCTAACTCATACTAGTTTAATATATATTCTCTCTCTAGGAATATGTACACCCCACACATACACATCTGCACTTATTTTTTGGCTTCATAAAATATCTCAGAGATAATTGGATATCAGAACATATTGATATGACTCATTCTAAAAAATGACTGTTATTCCATTTTACAATTGTACAATAATTTATACTACCAATCACTTTCATTTACGTTACAGGCTTTCTCAGACCACAATGTAAATGAGAGACTCCTCTCCATTTCTATTGGTATAATCTGATGAACAAATGAACATATGAATAAAGATCATTTACTCAGAGCACGTAACTCATTTTGAATATTTATTTTTCAGTAAGATCCACAAGAAAGCACAGAGGAGTTCCTTATGAATGATTACATTTTGGGCACCTACCATATTATTCTAAAGTAATGGGTGTGTCTAAGTAAATTTTAGCCTAAATACTTCCATGCACTATAAAATATTCAGAACCTTCTGCTGTGGGATCTCTGAGAGATGTTTAGAAGTTAAAGTATAATATAATACTAGAAGGATATTGAGCATATTCAGGACCTGTTGGATAGATAAAACCTTAGTAAGAATTCCTGCAGTATCCTGGGAGGAGGCAGAAAATGGCAGCTGAGATTCCTCTCTTTTCCCCACATCACCAGAGAGGACCAGAGCAATAGAACTTCGATAAATGTCATCTTCCAGGGCTACAGGGAAGACTGTCACCACGGGACCATGATTATAGTCCATTGTCCCTGTCTGGAGAATTAAGAGGGAGGTTCTCCAATGTCAGGAACAACCACTTACTCTCTATGCTCTGAAATCTATTCTCTTTATCTTGTTCACCATCTCTTTTGCTTTACTTGTTCTGTAAACTCCACTGTAAGTTGTGTTTGATGAAACTTAACCATAAGCTGGAAGTTTAAGAGTGGGAATCAATAGTGATATTGCTTAAGAACAGTACATAAAGCAAACAGGGATGAAGCAACTCAGAAAAGGCAAGAGTGAGTGCTGTTTTCCTATGACCCAGTTCACTAGAAACCTCTCTGCTACACTGGAGCTTTCTTCTTTGTCTTCCTAGATCTGATCTGTGAATGTTTTATGGTCTCCAATTTTTTTATGCTCAGTTCTATGGGTCCATCAATTACTAAGTCCACTTCTGCTATATTAAATATATAATTAGTAGGAAATACAGTGAAGGTGAAGAGACCCATGGTTTACAAATACCTGCAATCCTTGACCTCAGAAGTAGAAAGATAGAAATAACTCAATATCTAGGCTTTCATTGAAAACACCTGGGTAACATACAGAAGTTTCACTAAAAGGAACAACTGACTTGAATTTTCATGCCTCCATCATGAGAGTAATAGTCTAGAACAAAGATAGTCAGATCTACTGAGAGGGCACTGAAAAGCATATCATCCTGCTCATGGCAAGAGGACCTATGCCTTTGATGTCCATGTCCCAGGCACAGCATACACAGGGTTCAGACAGAATTTGCCAAAGAACAAAAACACAGATGATAAATGGAACAAAGGTATATATTTGAATTAACACCATTTATAAATGGGCAGTGGTTCCTTCCAGAACGTTGAGAATTTACTCTTCAGGGAAAAAGATTTAAAGTAATGTCTGTGAGAGGAAGAGAGACTTAGGATAGGTAGAACATAAATCAATGAATGCCTAATAAATGTAAATGGAAGTGGAGGTAGAGTTTTAGCCTTTTAGGCCAGCTGTTTAGGTACTAGAAGTTTAATAAAGCAAAGAATATCATGACAGCCTAGATGTCATCAGTGATGAAAACAGGCAACTCCTCTTGTGTAACTGATTACCTAAAAAGTAATTAAAAAAATAAAATATCAGGTGATGATACATGTAGAATTCTTCATTCTAGTGTTCTGAAGTAGAGCTAAACAAGAGTGTGCAATTAGAGAGCCTGTGCCTGTCTGGGTAAGGTTTGTGGCCAGGAGTTTTGGCTGGGCCTTGGGTTTTCTAAGGATGGGCAGAAAGAGCATTATCGAAGTGGGAAGAAGCTCTGGGTAGATATCATAGATTCAAAATTATGCCAATTCCCAGGCAAACGCAAATACAAAGAAATGCAGTCCTTGGGTCAAAAGGAAGTAGAATGTAAGAAGTACAGGCAGGAAATGGAGTACAAGATGGGTGGAGGCAAATGGCTTAGTCTGTAAGTCTTTACTGAAGAAGGTGAAGGATGAGGCAAGTTTCTATACAAATTCAAAAACCTGGGAGCTGGAGAGATAAAAAGGACTTTTTTTCCCTCAAATTTTGGAAACACATAAATTTTGTAGCCAAGTACATCAATTTTTCTAAGAAATAGTTTATTTTTTTCCTCTCTCATTTTCCACTTTTCTCCTTTCCATTATGTCCTACTTAGTTCTTTAGAAATGAAATTGCAGGCTGGGCGCGGTGGCTCATGCATGTAATCCCAGCACTTTGGGAGGCCGAGGTAGGCAGATCACCTGAGGGCAGTAGCTCGAGACCAGCTTGGCTAACATGGTGAAACCCCCGTCTGTACTAAAAGTACAAAAATTAGCTGGGCGTGGTGGCACACGCCTGTAATCCCTGCTACTCAGGAGGCTGAGGCAGAAGTGGGAGGCAGAGATTTCAGTGAGCTGAGATTGTGTGACTACACTCCAGTCTGGGTGACAGAGCAAGACTCTGTCTCAAAAAAGTAATATTAGAAATGAAATTACAGTTTTTTACTTTCTTTTCATCAGACATTCCTTAAAGGACAAGTTCATCCAACTACAGGCTTAGAAGGTTCAGAGCAGAACTCTCACTCACCAGGAAGTTGCTTCCAGAGACAACAGCTAATTTACAATCCAAAGTGTGCCTGCTATGAGATTTCCTCCTACCTGCAGAGTTTTCAGTCACCTTCACAACTTATCTATGCCATGAAGATGCCAATCTGACTGCCCGATAAACAAGGCATCAAAGTAAGTATGCACATCCCCCACCTGCCCACTTCCACCCCCTAACCCTTTAAAAGTGCCTGCTTTATGCTCCAAAAGTGAAGCTATACCCTTAAGACAGGAAGCCTATACTTCTTCCTCTAAACTATAATTGGAATAAAAAGTAACTTTCTTTATACCAGACCTCACTCTTTTTTTTTTTTTTTTTTTTTTTTTAGGGGCAAGAATACATTTTTATTGAAGAGCTTATAGTACTGTGTTGCATTTCTTGTTCATTTGACCATCTCCCTGCTCTTCTGTGAGCTCTGTGACAGCAAAAACCGCACTCTTTTTTTTTTAATGGGTGTTTCTTCCCTGCTTAGCAGAATGCCTAGCACCTTGTAGGCATTCACTTATGGCAAGGCACACAGAGTGGAACTGCTGTGATAATCACTCACTCTTCAGGCATTGGAGATACACTCAACACACTTTAATTGTAAATCAATTTACATGCATTTAATTTTAAGTGTTAATACTATAATTATTTGTTTCTGAGTTCTGGTGTTCACTGCACTATGAATTTTGAGGGAGTTAACTCACAGTGAATTTCAGAGTTTAGCAGTCAGAACAGTGGATGCTAACACTATTTCAGGTTGCTGTCACCTTTTTTTTTTTACTTATTATTTTCATTATTATACTTTAAAGTTCTAGGGTACATGTGCATAACGTGCAGGTTTGTTACATATGTGTAGCATTGCCATGTGTTGCTGTTAACACTTATCAACTCGTCAGCACCATCAACTCATCATTTACATCGGGTATAACTCCCAATGCAGTCCCTCCCCCTCCCCCTCCCATCCTGGGCCCCGGTGTGTGATGTTCCCCTTCCACTGGAGTCCAAGTGATCTCATTTGTTCAGTTCCACCCTATGAGTGAGAACATGCAGTGTTGGTTTTCTGTTCTTGTGATGATAGTTTGCTAAGAATGATGGTTTCCAGCTACATCCATGTCCTACAAAGGACACAAACTCATCCTTTTTATGGCTGCGGTATTCCATGGTGTATATGTGCCACATTTTCTTAATCCAGTCTGTCACTGGTGACATTTGGGTTGGTTGAGTGCATGTGAATAGTGCTGCAATAAACATACGTGTGCATGTGTCTTTATAGCAGCATGATTTATAATCCTTTGGGTATATACCCAGTAATGGGATGGCTGGGTCATATGGTACTATGACAATCGTGTTTATTCTGCAAGAAGCAAGCAAGTGAACTTGTGCTTCTGTTACAATTTTGGTGGCCCATACAAGGAGTGCTGCATGTCCTGGGTGATCTAAGCCTGTTAGTCTGGTTCCACTACAAGGTAAGGTGTAGGGTTGCCTGTGAATGCCAGCTGCTCAAGGCTAGTGGACCTCACAATGGGAATGTCAGGGAACTTCCTAGCAGCTTCCAGACATATTTTTGCTCTGAGGGACTCTCCCAGCAAAGATGTCTGCTGCCTCCAACACTTTGCTGATACAAAGGAAGTTGCCTCTGAAAAAGCCAGCAAACTTTTAACCTGGGTAAATTGGTAAGAAGGCACAACTACCCTCTGCCTTTTTTGGAGTGTTGCTAGGGTTCTGCTGTATTTAAGACTTGGCTGCTAGTGACACCATTTGAGCATTTTATGCATTTATATTTGTTTGTATGTGTGGCACCATACAAGTTTGGCTTGACTTGGACTCAGTTGCCTCTGAAACCATTTTCAACTGGGGAGGGGGATTCAGAGCCTCACCCAGACTTCTTGACTGGGGACTCGTTTGGAAATACGCTATTAGTTTGCATGATGAATAAATGACCTTTTGTATGGGTCCTGATCCTTTTCTTTACTCTCTACCTCCAATTTCATCTTCCTGACTCTGTGGGAAAGCTATCCTCCTGGTTTACTGAGACTTTCCCTGAGGGAAGATAACTGAGACTGGTTGGGGGAGCTATATTGCACTGTATGGTGGCTGGAAGGTTCCTGAGTTTCCTTTTGGTCATTTTACCTTTGTTTTCTTTCTCACAATTCACTTGTAAAACCTGGCTCCTATACAGAGACCTGCCAGGCTATGTCTTTCTCTTTTTATCTGCCTGCTTTAAATCTACTGTTATTAAGCTGCTGGTACTAAGACAGGACTCATTATTCATGGTCTAACTAGAATGTAAACATTAGAAACTTGTTTGGAACTGAAGGAAAAGAATGACAAAAAGAGTTTTGTTTCTTTTTTTTTAAACCACCATAGAAACTGCTTTACCCAAGTTTTAGTGCACAGCTTTCATTGGATTATATGTTAAGGCAAAGTTAGACATGTAGATATCTAATTTTATCAAAGAATACTGCTTATTCAGCTATCTTTTATAAAGTGGTTAGTTTGCATATTTATTTTGATGAATGAGACTAATTAGATGTTATTAGTTCAATGAAAGTACCTAAATCTTCTGAGTTATTGACAAAATGCCCATGTGTTTTACTTTAAGGTTCTTCCTTAAACAAACACCTAATGTTCACAGGCTTTAAAGATGGTTAACAAGGAAATAACTTTAAATAATGACCATCTTTGGGCAATATCTCAGTTTTCAGAAATAATCTAAATAAACAATTAAAATGGGAAAATTCAGTACACAGAAGTGAAATAAATGCTTTTAAGTAAACTTTTTGTATAATGTAAAATCTTAAAATCATTTTTGGATGCTTATTGAATGCCTGGGTCATTTTCAATTGATAAAGGGTTAGTATATGGGAAACACATTTCAAAAATTGTGGAATGGCTCTTATTTATAAAATGCTAATATCTGATAGGCAGTTTAGGATTTCTTTCTTCTTAGGTTTACATAAAATATGCCAAAGAAGATGTGTCCATATTGAAAAAAAGAATAATTTTGTCTAATTCAAAAGTTGGAAATACTGGCTATTTGTCCTGGCTAAAATCTGACACTAAAAGAATTTTTAAAGATTTTTTTCCTCTGGGAACTCTGTAGTTAATTTCTAATTCAAATTTCTTTATTAATTTAATTAACTTTATTAAAGTTGACATATGGGCTATATGTGTACAAATATTGTTTTAAAGCCCCTTCTCTTTCTGTAAAAACTTCTCAGTCAATGGAATTTTGATTCCCTGTTTACTCCTGTCTGTTCCTCCTTCCTCTTGTATCCAATCTTTTTCTGCACCCTACCAGATCTACTTCCATCTATTTGTCTGTTTATATGTGTTGTGTGTAATATTTCAATATCAAAATGCATGAATCAATTAATTGGCTTAAAAGCCAAAATCAATTAATTGGATTAAAAATAATAAGTGCTTAAATCAAATATATTTGCTCAGAAAAACATACACACTTTAGTGCCTTTAAGTCATGCGACTCTAATAAACTTTGAAAAATAAAGACGGTTTAAAGATTACTGAAAAAATAAAAACATCTTCAAAATTTAGGCATTTGGTCTAAGGTAGGTCAGATACTGTTTGTTAGATGCTTTCAGGTCATAAACTGCTTCTATGACTTTTAATTATTTGACTTCACTGTTTTATAGCCACTAGATTCTAGATAAGGCCTGAGGATGTATGGAGTTAGCTGGGTTTCCTGGCTAAACTGGGAAGAGTCAGACATTGTAGCTCCTTCCTTGTCCTGGTCTCTACAACCTGATACATGGTTAAAAGTGCCTACTTTACCAGGTATTTTACCAAAAATAAAAGTTTCTAAGAGTTAACATTGTAACATGTAATTGAGACTACTGGAGAAACAGTTTTATAAGCAAGGTGTATGAGGAAAGTAGAATGCATTTTGTTAAAAGGTTCTAAGAAGGCATGGTAATGTAATTTTTGTTAAAAGGAATGTAATTCTGTGTAGCTCAGAAGTTCTTAAAGATTGTCTTAATCTAGAAGAGTAACAAGAAAAATCTGAAGATTTAAACAATTTGTAAAATATTTGTGAAAGGTTAATCTTGTAAAACATATTCTGTGGGTGTGACAAAGTTGGCTAAAATTTGCAGAAGACTATTTAGTTTCTCTGTAACATATATGCTAGAATAAAAGCACATTGACGTGGGGTCAGAATCTGGACCCATGTGTCTGAATAACAGGGTTTTCTTAGAGAGTTGATCTGCTGGGTAACAGAAAATTATAAAGGGTTATAGGTTTATGGTAATCTTATCTTACAGTTAAACTAATTAGGATTTGATAGATTTGCTTATAAGGGTTTTTATTTTGTTTTTAGAATTGGCTTTAAC